>NC_081185.1:144902427-144968792 GCF_029867415.1 Vicia villosa | reverse complement strand
CTGGGCGATATTGTAAGATGAAGTCAAAGTCCTTATCAAACCTAACATGAGGATAAAGCCACAATTTCTTACTTCCTTGAACTCCATAAAATTAGTGTTGCTCCAAGCATAAACAAATAATCTGATATGCTTTTTTTATCATCATGATCAGTCTTACGTGGTAGGACTGAGTCAGCAAGTGACTCTCATTCTAATTAGACAGAGCGTAAGATTCGAAAAGAACTATATGAAAATCAATTCTCTTATAGAGGAATGCTATGTGTACACAGTGTACACCTGATATGTTTTTTTTATCATCATGATCACTACTCCAGTCCTACGTGGTAGGACTGAGTCAGCAAGTGACTCTCATTCTAGTTAGAGAGAGCGTAAGGTTCGAAAAGAACTATATGAAAATCAATTCTCTTATGGAGGAATGCTATGTGTATACTCATAAAAGCTACACCATATATACACTATATCAAATGAATAAAGATTTGGTGAATGATTTGAATTAAAATAAAAATATTATATTTTTATAAATTTGATAAAACAGTATTAAAATATGGTGTAGATGTTAGTTTGAGGGTAAAAATATCAATTCTCTTATCAATATATAGAAACATGAGAAATGTTATTAACACTATCTTTTCAACACTCTTTCAAACACTCACTCTCTTATTGCTTGAAACATGTGTAAGACCTACAATTTTATGTGAGAGCTATTTTTAAAGTGATAGACTCATACATGTTTCAACCAATAATAAAGTGAGTGTTTGAGAGAGTGTTAAAAAGAAAGTGTTGCTAACACTCTTCTATAGTATATTAGTAATGTACTACCAAAGAAAACACAAGTGTTTATTCAAAAAAAACAATCCAAACACGCATCTATTAAACTGGTGCTCATGAATAATCATTAATCATGACTTTAGTATGTGGAATTGGGAGTGATTGTTTAAAAGGATTGCTTTAAAGAAGATAGTCATAAAACAAAATTAAAATAAGAAAAGCAAACTTATGTCATGATTATGAATAAAACGGGTGCCATTGTAATAGCAAACTTCTTGTCACCGGCGGTGCCTGACATGTAGGGTATTCATATTGTGTAAATTAATTTTACATTATTAATTAATTACTATCATATATTTTATTAAATCAATATTTTTAAAGTGATATGACATGATTAAGTGATAAACTCCTATTAAATCAAACTGTAAAACTAAATGAATAACCATTAATTAAACTAAGGTGTATAAAGAGCGGTCAAAATAGACTACCCGACCCTAAACGAATCGACCCATTCGAGCCTCTGACTTTTTAAGGTCGGGTTTAAAAAATCCATATTTAAATGGCCCCAGTCCTATTTGGGGTGCGGGCTACCCCGTCCTAAACAAGTCTATCGTTAAAAAAAAAAAAAAATTCTCCTTATTTTTTTATATAAGTTACAATTAAAACAACATATTAACTTAATTCCAACTATCTAAAATACATCACAAATTATTCAATGTAGCACACAAAATTAAATAACTTGTTCCAACAAGTTTTAAGATATAAATATTCATGCAATTATAATTTTAAAAACAATTATATATATATACATACATATATATATATATATATATATATATATATATATATATATATATATATATATATATATATATATATATATATATATATATATATATATATATATATATATATATATATATGGGGACGACTCAAGTGAGAACACTTGGTTATTATGAGAAATGAGAACAATAAATCACGACCATTAAATTTTGATTTGTTGATTTTAATGAACTGGATTGGTTTCTCTTTCTATGATGATTTAAAATAAATATTAAGGATAATAGAAAGAGAAACCAATCCAATCCATTAAAATCAACAAAATATATATATATATATATATATATATATATATATATATATATATATATATATATATATATATATATATATATATATAGGAGAGTTATATTTACTCCAGGAGTAAGTTATTATAACTTACTCCAAATCTAGACCATTGATTCTTCTCAATCTAATGGTTAAAAATAATAAGTAATAGTTTTCTCTCTCCACATTTAATTACTTATTATTTTTAACCACTAGATTGAAAAGAATCAATGGTCTAGATTTGGAGTAAGTTATAATAACTTACTCCTGGAGTAAATATAACCCTCTTCATATATATATATATATATATATATATATATATATATATATATATATATATATATATATATATATATATATATATATATATATATATATATATATATATATATATATATATAGAGAAGTGTTATATTGACTCCAAGAGTAAGGGTTCAACACTTACTCCAAATCATAACCATTGATTATCATTAATCCAACGGTTTTAATAAAAGTTTTATATAAAAAAATATTTCCAAAAATAATTAGATTAAGTGATCAATTAAAACCGTTAGATTAATGAAAATCAATGGTTATGATTTGGAGTAAGTGTAAAAGACTTACTTCAAATCTTAACTATTAATTTTCATTAATCTAACAGTTATAATTGATTATTTAATCTAATTATTTTTGGAAATATTTTTCTTTAATTAGAGCCGTTAGATTAATGAAAATCAATGGTTAAGATTTGGAGTAAGTCTTCAACACTTACTCTTGGAGTATATATATATATATATATATATATATATATATATATATATATATATATATATATATATATATATATATATATATATATATATATATATATAGGGGACGACTCAAGTGAGAACACTTGGTTATTGTGAGAAATGAGAACAATGAATCACGACCATTAAATTTTGATTTTGTTGATTTTAATGGACTTGATTGATTTATCTTTCTAGGATCCTTAATATTTATTTTAAATCAACATAGAAAGAGAAACCAATCCAGTTCATTAAAATCAACAAAATCAAAATTCAATGGCCGTGATTCATTGTTCTCATTTCTCATAATAACAAGTGTTCTCACTTGAGTCGTCCCCCTATATATATATATATATATATATATATATATATATATATATATATATATATATATATATATATATATATATATATATATATATATATATATATGGAGCATATCAAGTGAGAGCATTTTTAAATGAGAGATGAGAGGAAGAAATATCAACCTTTGGATTCATCAAGAGAGAGAAATTAATAGCCTAATTAATGTATTAACATTCTCTCTCTTGATGAATCCAATGGTTGATATTTCTTCCTCTCATCTCTTATTTAAAAATGCTCTCACTTGATATGCTCCCTATATATATATATATATATATATATATATATATATATATATATATATATATATATATATATATATATATATATATATATATATATATATATATATATATATATATAAAAATAGAAGGATATTCTTACTCCAAGAGTAAGTTATCAAGACTTACTCCTCATCATGACCATTGATTCTTCTCAATCTAATGGTTAAAATTAATGAGTAATTAAATGTGGAGAGAGAAAAATAATACACATTAATTTTAACCATTGAAAAGAATCAATGGTCATGATGAAGAGTAAGTCTTGATAACTTACTCTTGGAGTAAGAATATCCCTCATATATATATATATATATATATATATATATATATATATATATATATATATATATATATATATATATATATATATATATATATATATATATATATATATATATATATATATAATACGCAAATTGTTTATAGGATTCTTTTATGAATTAGGAAAGGGTAATTTTTAATTATATTAAAAATTAATAATTTTTTTCGAACCGGCGGGATACCCATGGTCCATACAAGTTGACCCATATTTTTTAGGGTTTTTTCGGGCTGGGCATAAAAAGATCCGGATATAAATGGGCTCGAAAAATAAAGTTCAAGCCCTAACTTTTTTTGGGCATGATAAACCAGTCCATGGGCTTCGGCCCTTTTTGACAGCTCTAATTGGATTAAAATTTAAAAATATTTTTATATTAAATAGAATCTAATAGATGAATTTAATAGAAATGTTAAAAAATCTAAAATAATTTTGATTTTAGTCAAGTAAAAGACCATCTATTATACTATTTAAATAGTTTTAATTATTTTTAGAATATACACGATGTAAAATTATTTTCTCTAAAATATATTGTTGTATTCAACTAATACATAACAACTATGTTATTTATACACTATTCCTTACACCTCCATCACAATTCACTGTTCATAAATTAAGTAATTAGAGACACAGTAAATAGTGACATGATTTGTGAACAATTGTGTGAACAGTAAATAGTGTATGAACAATAATAATATAAAATTGGTTAATTGAATAAAAAAATTAGTTAATATAATTTATAGTTTGATTAATAACGACTAGATATTAAAAATAATTTTTAGAAATAAAAGAAAATTGGTTAAAGCAACGATGAAGTTGATTAATAAACGTCTAAATATTAAAAATAATTTTTAGTAATAAAACAGGGACTAAAAGTGAATGAAAAAGTAATTTTATAGGGAATAAATGTCGATATTTTTTTTATAGGAACTAAAAACGAAATTTGAGATATTTACAGGGACCAAAAACTTATTTAACCCATAAAACAAAGTTGATTAATGAAATGTAAAATATTGATTAAAGAAGTGATAAAGTTTGTTAATCACACAATTTTTATAATCACGCCTCCTTAATTTAAAAAGTTATAATAAATTCTTTTTCCATTTTTTTAAATATTATTTTTTTAATAAAATACTGTTTACCGTAGTGTATGTTTTGAGTGTTAGAATAATGTTTTGCAATATTTAATACTTGTATATAATCTACATAAGTCTAAAAGTATTTAATTCAAATAATCAAACCTTTGAAATAAAAAATATTATTTATGTCACATGTTATAATATGTTTTCCAACCACTCAAAACAATCTATTATTTTTTTTTTTGAGTAAATAAAACTTTTATTATCCAAAAACAATCAAGGTACACACCGATACGTAGATCCAGGTTCAAACTACATCAAGATAAACACAAATCATCTAAATCTTCTGTTACTCACATCTACATGAGATTTTAGCTTTCTATGAGTAAGGCTTCTATTAATCAGTCTCTCTTGTATAAGAGGAATAATATCATTTCTAGGTGGACTATGATTAAAAAATGCAGCATTCCGAGCAGCCCAGATTTGGTATATGGTTTCAGCTAAAGCAATTCTGAGGACCTCTCTTTTCCACCCTTTCTTATGAGTTTCCTGAATTATCCATCCCTTCTCATGTTCCCAATGCAATACAGTCCTATTGTATCCAATCCAGCCCAGCAAACTATCCCAAATTTTGTTAGAGAATCTGCAACAAAAAAACAGATGGGACAGAGTTTCCTCTTGATCACAAAAACAACAATTACAATCTTGTATAAAACCAAATCTCCGTAGCCTATCCTTGGTGTGGAGTCTTCCCATTAGGGTCAGCCAAAGAGTAAATCTAGCACGAGGGGAGGCATGGTTTCGGAAGAAGACTCATTTCCATGGCACATCCATGCTATCACCTCTCAGCTCTTTGTAAAAATTAGCAGCTTTGAATCTTCCAATAAGAACTGTCTGTTGCCACGCATCACCATTTTGTATGAGGTTCCTGCACTTTAAAATACAGTTAAACATCCAAGACCCTGTTTTGCTCACCTGCCATTGAAGAATAGGGACCCCTTTCATAAAGAATGTGTCTAGCCAACGAATCCATAGTTTATCTGCTTTCATGTGAATGTTCCATAGCATCTTAATCATCATCACATTATTCCATGTTTCCAGATCTCGGATATTGAGCCCTCCTGCATTCTTTGGCTCACAGAGATGCTCCCAAGCCACATAAGCTTTCCTGCCCTCAGCCTTAGCAGACCACAAGAAATTTCTGCATATTGCTTCAACTCTCTTGATCACCTTTTTTGGGATTGGAAATACTTGAAGCCAGTACCCTGAGATGCACATCAAAACACTATTAACTAATTGTTGTCTCCCAGCATAGCTTAGTAATTTTACTGACCAATGTTGTATCTTTGCAAGCATTTTGTCTATTAAAGGTTGACACTGATTAATAGACAGTTTTCTGCTAGAGATTGGAACCCCCAAGTATTTAAAAGGAAGCTTGCCCTCAGTAAAGCCAGTGATCCTAAGGATATCCATCTGCTCCTGCAAATTAGTTCCACCAAAAAACATTTTACACTTATCAGGATTTGCCCTAAGGCCAGTTGCTTCCGAGAATCTATTGAAGTTATTCATCATTTTCTGAACTGAGCATGCATCACCCCTGGCAAACAGCATTAAATCATCAACAAAACACACATTAGTAATGTTCAATTTAGAGCATCTTGGGTGGAACTTATAGCCAGGAGTCTCTTTCAGCTCTGCCATACTCATGTGCATATATTCCATGATCAAAACAAATAAAAGGGGAGAGACATGATCTCCTTGTCTAAAACCCCTCTTAGCCTTCAAAATCTTGCTAGCCTGCCCATTGACAAGGTATCTATAGGACACTGTTCTAACAGCAACCATAATCCATTTCACAAACTTAGTAGGAAAACTCATCTCATTCATAATCATTTCCAGAGAGTCCCAGTTGACTGTGTCATATGCCTTTTGCAAATCCATCTAGATAGTGCATCTAAGGGATACATGTCTTCTGTTATACCCTATCAGCAACTCATGAGTCATAATAATGTTGTCCTGTATTATCTTTCCAGGCTTAAGGCTATTTGGCTATCATGTACCACATATGTAATCACTTTACTTAGCCTAGAAGTCAGAATTTTGGAGATTATCTTGTAGATGGTTGAACAACAAGCAATAGGCCTCATCTCCCTCATGGTGTTGGCATTCCTAGACTTAGGAATTAGAGTAACCAAAGCACAGTTGGCTGCAGCAAACAATCTGTCATTGATGAAGAAATCCTGGACAGCTTCTATCACATCTCTCTTCACAATCACCCAGGCAGATTTAAAAAATTTGGCATTAAAACCATCAGTCCCAGGGGCTTTATTATCCCTTATACCTTTGACAGCATCCACAATTTCTTTCTTTGTCACCTCTTGGATTAGACTAAGTTGTTGGCTACTATTCAGTTGGGCTCCCTTCCTAAGCACATTGATGTCCACATGCCTACTAGTAGTCACATCTTTGCCAATTAATTGCTCATAAAAGGTAAGGATTTCCTTTTCCAACTCAGTAAACTCCTTCAATCTATTGCCATGTTGATCCAGCAGGCTAATTATATTGGTTTGCTTATTTTTTGCTTTCAAATTGGCAAAAAAGTAAGCATTATTCTTATCTCCCAGTTGAATCCAGTCAATTTTTGATTTCTGCTGCAGAATCTTCTCCTCCAATTCAGTCTGCCTAAGTAGTTCATCTGTCCAATGCTTGACCTCTCTACTATATTCAATATTCATCAAGTCTGAACTTAGCATAGATTGGGCAGTGTCTAGATTCTCTCTATACTCTCTAATCTTCTTTACTCCCTTAGTGACTTGTCTGTTTAGCTTTTGCATATCTGGTTGTAATCTAAAGAGTTTCCTCCATAGCTTGTACATAGGTCTGCCAGTTATCTCTTGTTGCCAATTGTTCCTCAGAATTTCCAGATATTTAGGTTTCTCAGTCACACAATTCAGAAATTTGAATCTCCTCTTCTGCCTATTAACCATATTGTGCCTGTCCAGCCAAACTTTCAAGGGAGAGTGATCTGATATGTGGGGATTTAACACTTCAATCCTACTCTCAGGGAACTTTGTAAACCACAAGCTATTGCAGAGGGCCCTGTCAATTCTGGAGTGGATCAGATTTTGACTATGCTTGTTAGACCAAGTGAAGTGAGGTCCCTGAGTTTCATGTTCAAACACACCAATGGCCTCCATCATATTTTCTAAATCTCTATACTCATTTTCTTGGACTTCATTACCTCCCATTATATCCTCAATTTTTAGAACATTGTTATAATCTCCAATGATGATCCAGGGTTTATTAATCCTGTCTCCCAGGTTTTGTAAGTCATTCCAAAGCTGCTTTCTATGATTCAACTGATTTAAGGCATAAATGGCAGTCAGATAATGAGAGAATATTCCATTGGCTAAATATACCTCACTATGCAAATACTGCTCAGAAGAATCAATACTCTTAATATTCCAAATTCTATGATCCCAGCATATCCAAATCCTGCCATTCTCATGCTTATCATAGTTATCCACAAAAGTCCAGTTTAAGCCTAAGGTATTCCTTATACTATCCTTCTTGTTTATTTTAACTCTAGTTTCAAGAAGGGCTGCACAACTAACCTGATTATTTCTGAGGTGGGCTCCAACCTCCCTGCATCTGGCTTTTTTATTGAGCCCTCTAACATTCCATGCTAGCATCATGGGACAGGAAAAGAATTAGAACTCTCCCCCTGTGTGAGGATGTCAAATCCATTCACACAATCCACTAGAACTGTTCTTGGTTCTTTCCCTTTGTTTTTGGTGGCTGTCTTTGCTTTGATCCAAGGGTCCTCCTCCACTATTCCTTTTCCTTTTTCTTCTTGTTGGGGTGCTGGTATACTGATGATAGCTTCTTCAGTGTTGGTATGTTGTTTCTTCACATACACTTGCTTTGGCTTTTCATTCTTCTGTTTGCATCTATGTCCCACTTTGTTGCATAGAGTACAGAATGGTGGCTTCCATTCATACTCAACTTGTTGGTTCATTTTCTCTCCTGCAGGGTCCCTAATGGTGATATAGTTCTTGAGTTCTTTTGTAACATCTACTTCAATGAGTACACGAGCATATGACACTCTCAGCTTTTTTGTTGTGCATTCATCTGTCAAGATAGGTTTTCCAATAGCACTTGCAATTTTTCCTATGCTCTTCTCTCCCCAATACACCAGTGGTAGTTGCGGGAACATCACCCAAATTGGCAAAACTCTGAGGATGTCATCTTGCAGAGTAAATTTAGGGTTCCATTCATGTATTAGAATTGGCTTCTTGTAAATCGTGTATGGACCTCTCATTAGCACCGCTGCTTTGTCCTCCCCATTCTTGAACCTTACAAGGAAGTATCCTTCTTCATTGTAGTATAGGTCAGGCATAGAGACAAAGTTCCATGTAGTGCTCATAAATTTCTTGACTGAATTCATGGATAAATCTTCTCCTATTGCATACATTATCAACGCATTCTTCTAGAAATTTTTCTCAGAAATCACATCCTGCTCCTCTATGTGCACTTCAATTTCTCCATTGACTATCGCAGGTGCAGTGTATTCAATCATACAACCATTAGATGCTAAACGGTTACCTTTAATAACATCCACCCACGGTTTCGGCGACTCTGCCTCTCCAGTCCTCTCTTTGGTGCTAAGTTCTTCAACAATCGGTGACAATACCGGTATTGCTGCATCTCCTTCTACCCTATCCTTCCTTGTATTACTTGTATGGCCTGATGAGTTTGGTGTTGACGAGAATACCCTGACGCTCGCCGGAGGGGTCATTGCCGCCTTCTTCTTTGGTCGGCCTCTCCCCATCCTCCAGACTCCCGCTAGTGCTCAACTCTAAAAAACCCCTGTATTGGTCCCTGCTAGGAGTTTAAACCATCTACGAAGATTTCCAGAGCCAAATCCTAGCAGAGAAGTACCTAAATCAGTTGTGGTGTTCGCCGGAATCAGAATCTCACGTTCAAATTAAAACATATTTACTTTTATCTTCATTATAATAATCTATTGTTTTATTTATTTTTTTTAATTATTTACTATGATTTATTCTACTAACTAACAAAAATAACTTATTAAATCTATTTAAATAATAATTAATTTAAATTTAAATAATCAATTTAAATAAAATAAAATCAATCATGCTCATCCAATCTCCCACTATTATCAATTCCCCTAATAACTCAAATATTTTTATAAATAATATTATTTAAATAAAAAATTATTTAATCCCACATAGTAAATGTAAAACTAACTCTCCTCCTTTCCAAATGTCTACAAAATATAAATTCAAACATTTTTTTATAAATGATAATGATTAAATAAATTTGTAGTTCTCTATGAAAAAACTAACCTACATATTTTCCATTAACTCCTCACTCACCAAAAATTAATTAAATAAAAAATTAAATGAAAAAAATTGTAACTTTCTTTCTATTTTTTTTTTGGCGCCAAAATTGGAAATTTCCACACTATTAAATGAAAAAATAAATAAATACTATTCTAACTCATCTCCACATCTATGTTACATCTCTTACATTTAACAAACTTCTCACCACTTCCCACGTTCCATTTAATAAATCAAAAATATATATATTTAAATAGTATTACCCCATGTTCCCACTAACAAAAAAAAAACTACCTTCTCTACCTCTCTTCCCATGGTAATGCATATAGAACGTGTTACATACTCCATACATTGCTCATAAATCAATACATACACAATTCATATAAACAAATTGATTCCATAACTTCTCCTTCTACTTACTTATATCGACCGCATCACATCTTATTCAATATTTTCTCTATGGTGATCAACACATCTTACTAATACACACACATTCATTATGTTTAGGAATATGAATTTATATGTTTAGTTTATAACATTTGCTTAGACTATGATCATCTCACTACATTTAATCCACTTTTTTATATGTTTATTCCATTACATTTGCTTAGACTATGATCATCTCACTATATTTACTTTCACTAGATCACAAGGTAATTGTTCTTCTCCATTTTATATTTTTATTAGTTATTTATTTTTATTTGTTCATAGTTTATCCTATAATTTTTAGTTATGGTTATTTGCAGTGACTCTGAAGCATTTTAAAAATGCATTTTTTTAACTAAAATTATTTATTAAAATTTTATTTTTGTTAGCTAATTTTAATTGTGTTTATTTACAGGTAATTTTAAAGCATCCTAAAATTCTTTCTTTTAGTAAAACTATGGTTAAAGAAATTAAATTCTGAAAGTGAATTAAGTTGTGAAAGTGAATTTGAAGATGAATTGAAATATTTGTTGTCACGGGTAAAGAATTTATATTTTTTTATTTCATTTAATGTTTTTACTTTCTTATTATTATTCAATATTAGTTTATTTTACTTTCTTTTAATTTTATTGATTGTTGCTAAAAAAATTTAGATATAAATCTTCATTATATTTGCTTAGATTATCATCATCACACTATATTTTTTATACAAGGATTGTTCTTCTCTATTTTCTATTTTTATGATTTATTTATTTTTATTTGTTCATAACGTTTAGTTGTGATTATTTGCATATGATTCTAAAGCATCTTAAAAATACATTTTTTTTTAAAATAATCATTAAAATTCTATTTTTTTAATTTTATTTTTGTTAACTAATCTTAGTTGTATTTATTTGTAGGTGATTTTGAACCATCTTAAAATACTTTTTTTTAGTAAAATTATTGCTAAAGAATTCAAGTTGTGAGATACAATGAATTTGAAGATGAATTGAGATATTTGTTCTCATGCGTAAAGAATTTATATTTTCTCTTTTTACTTTCATATTATTATATTTTACTTTCTTCTAATTTTATTGATTGTTACTAATTCTTTTTTCAGATATATACATTTTGGAGCATTTAAAATAATTTTTACAAGAAGTTGGGTGTATATATATATATATATATATATATATATATATATATATATATATATATATATATATATATATATATATATATATATATATATATATATATATATATATATATATATATATATATATATATATATATATATATATATATATATATATATATATATATATATATATATATATATATGTGTGTGTGTCAACTTTTACACAATAACTCTTATAAATGGCCTATTTTATCAATTTGGTAATTTATATAACTTTTTAATTTAAGTAATCAAATAATGCTACAAAATATCAAAATAATTAGTTTATATTATAAAATAAAATAAAGAAAAACAAAATAATAAAACATTTATATCAATATATTCAAAATCATTTAAAAAATAATAATAATTATTAATAATAATTCAATCGAGATTGATACTAATCTCTCAAAACCTAAACAAACATTTTCTAAGGAAGAATATATCAATCGAGAACAATTATTCCACTAACACCAGACTACTAAAGTTTTTGAGAATCATTAGATCAGGAAAAGAAGGTTTAGTTATGTTATTTCACTAACAATAGGCTACTAAAGCAACCACTAGAGTAGTTATTCGCATAAATGGTTCTGGTACCATAAAACCTTAAGATGAATATGCCTTATAAGTACATTTAAATAGAGATATCAGAACTTTAATTAAGATGGATATGTTGACATTTCTCCTCCCAAATAGTTTTATTGCACATTACAAGATACATACGATTTTAACTCTAAAACCTCTAACTTATGACTGTCATTGAACGTCAAAGTATTTGCATGTATCCCTCTCGCTAGATTTAGGTAAAAGGAAATCCAAATTCTCGACGAAGTTTATCATTAGATCACATTTCACTACCTTTACGTGAACCAAAAATGCTCGTTCCAAATCACTTATGTGGTTTGTGGGAATCGACTCGGAATTTTGATGTTATCACTTAACGAGATTTAATGGTGAGCCTTTAAATAAAGACGCTCTAGTGTCTCCGACCTCTTAGCTACAACAATCAATCATGAAACAAACATCCTATAACAAATTTGCTCGTTCTCCATAGACAATCACTTGCCATGGAACAACTTAGGGAGAGACTAAGGTTAGTTAAAGTGGCGGATTTTGGTCCCCGAATACCGGCAAGAAGAATATGCACCAAAATATTTAATATATGAATTGATAAAATAAATTTCTAATAACAACTTTTTTTATATGTAAGTTACATTACTTACTTATTCTGTCAAAAAAAAAGTTACATTACTTATTTTTATTTTTTTTGAGATTCAAACTATTATTTATTTTTATTACATAATTTTTAATATGTTTTTATTTATTACATTGAATAGAAAAACTATATATATATATATATATATATATATATATATATATATATATATATATATATATATATATATATATATATATATATATATATATATATATATATATTGTAGATTTTTATTTTTAATTTTGAATTGATTATTAATATATTTATTAATATAACGATAGTTTTGTCAAAATAGTAAGATATTTTTTTTTGTCAGCACAAAGATTTTCTTTTACTTTCAATAATAACACTAATTAGAGTCTATTTTGGAGTGATATTTATTGGGAGAGAATAACACTAATTAAAGTCAATTTGAATTCTCGGTGTAATCACACGAGTAAAAATGCTTGGGCTGGACAAAATATTTGAAATCGGCCCAAACCGTCCTACCCAACAGGCTCGCACGTTTCCGGTTCGGATGGCTCGATTTTTCGAATTACAGGTTTAATAATTTCTGGTTTTACATGGGTTTATATGGCTCGGTTCGGATGGTTGGTTTAGACCCTTAAAAAATCGAATCCGACCGGTCTAATAACAATTTAGTTTGAGTTATTAATTTATGGGAAATGCTAACAAGTACTCCAGGGGCACTCTTTAATAGCTTTACCCCAAAAAATAAGTAAAAACCACCTTTAAAATATGAAAATTGTATAAGTAAAAACCACCTTTACCCCCAAAAAATAAATATCATTCCTCTATTAATAAACTTAAAGATTGCCTTCTAACAATTTGACTATGATAACCATCCTTGCTTAACATCTTCATTTTATTGCTTTGTAATGTGAAAATAAACTCCTTTTAAAAACTTATTTTTAAGGATTAAGATTATGTAGACAAAGAGTGTAGAAGACAATACAGTGGAGTGGATGCCTTAGTAAAAAATTTGTTGGTTTGATGCTTTCAAATAAAGTGCAGCTGCTTTAACCTTTTAAAATTGAAAAACATGTGCAATGGAAGAAGAGGAACATCACACAATATTCACCATCAGGTTTTTTGTATTAAAATAATAAAAAAAAAAGTCATTTTGATTTTTGAAAAAAAATAAAAGAAAATAAAAAGCATTTAAACCGTCAGTTTTTTCGATTTTAGCGGTTTATACCGGTTTTTTCCGATTCGCAACGGTTTGATAACATAGGCGATCTAACAATTGAACCAAACTGGTTACCTGACTGATTTCCAGTTCAACCGATCCGATCTGATTTTTAAAACATTGTATAATACAACTAAAAAATAATAATCCAATTGAATTTTAAATAGTACATTTTTTTCTGAGCAATTAAATAGTACAAATTAAAACCCAAGTTATTGTAATTTTTTTACTCTCAACTCACATCATATATAATAGGATTGAATAAAACACCAAAAGATAAATTTTTTAAAAAAATTTCATATAAAAAGAAGTTAAACAATTGTTTTTAAAATTATATTATAGCAATAAAATATACATAATTCAATATAATGATAATTACATTCAAATAACAAGAATCTCAATAAAAAATGATCCAAGAGAAATGAAAAATACTCTTAGGTAACTCGTACCACTAACAAAAACTGCATGAAATCATGACATGCACATTCAAAATTTCTCATAAATTTTTTTCGACAACTTGATTAACAGGTTAATTCGTACAAATATCTACAAGTGTTTTGAAGTAACAAAAAACAACATTTTTGTTGAAAATATACTTATATAACCCATGTTAATAAACTTTAAACCAAACTACATCACACACATCAAAAACAAATTTCATATTCACCTAAATATATAAACAAGATATCATCATATAAATAAACCACACAATATATATATATATATATATATATATATATATATATATATATATATATATATATATATATATATATATATATATATATATATATATATATATATTTCTCAAATTCTCAAAAGTACAACGTGTATTATTTATTATAATATAAAATGTTTTACATCAATAATTACTTATTCCAAGGATGACAATAAGATTCAGGTGAGTATGTAATAGTCACACATGGTCCAGATATTTTAGCAGACCAATTGAATTCATCACCTGCCTGAATATCTCTTTTTTGGTCGTATATATCAAACCAATACAACTCATTATTCCATTTAAATGAACAATAGAATAATGTTCCTCCAAAAAATTTTGGATTAAATTTAAAACTAAAATTTTCATTAGGACGAAGAATATGTTCACCTAGATTATCATCTTTAGATTGACAATGAAGGGTTAAGTCACTATTTTCAGAGTTTGAAATTTTCACATGCACTTTTCCTAGAACATTGTTCATTGATAGAACCGCCAACACACATAACAACAAAACTTTTTTGGTTACACGATACATTACACTTTTCGCTAATCTTTCTGTTTAAAAGTGAATACCTTTTGTCGATAATTTGTAAACAAGAAACAGATATTTATAGGAGATTTTTAGGAATAGAATCAAACATTAAATATATCAAAATATTTACTATTATATCAAGAATCAAAATAATTCTAAAGGTTATTATATTTTTTATTTAGTATTAATTTTAGTTAAGGTTATTTTTCAAAATAATTTTAAATATTTACTATTATATCAAGAATCAAAATATTTACTATTAATCAATATAAGAGTGTTAAATATTTATTTAGTTAAAATTTTAGTTAAGGTTATTATATTTTTTATTTAGTACAATTTAAATAATACGTTAAAAACTGATTATTTTATTTAGGTTACTATAGTTTTGTAAAAACAATAATTATTCAATTATAGCAGTTAAATATATTTTTATTTTAATCTATTTTAGAAAAATTGCTTTATGCAATTTTCCAAATTATTTATTGATTTTATATATCAAAATAATAAAGGTTAGACGAAATTGTAGAATGTTTTGATATTTCTATCACTAACAAATTTTCTTTTTTAGTTAATTAACAATAAAATAAGATGACAATTTCTTGAACTCATAGAAATATACACTTCAATTCAATACATGCTACAAAAGTCTGATCGACCAACTATATAATGAGCCACTTTAATTCAAGATTTCTTCAAAGATCACATGTCACCATTGCAATTCATGCGTTTTTTTTCTTTTCGTAAGAAGTAAATAATCACTTATTTAATACATATTATTTTAAAATAAAAATCATTAGCTGCTTTTAGTATTTTCCTTTTTACTATTATTAATTTATATTAGATAATTGATATGGAAATGTAGAAACTTAAAAGGTAAAACTTATTGATTAAACAAATTCTCATATATTTTAGTTTCTGTGGCAACACTATCATTTTCTTTCAACATTGGATCTTATCTTATGATAGAATTATGCTTACGTGACATCTCTATCTTCACCTACTCTTAATTTATTTTAATCATTTTTATTAGGTTATTTATTATATGTTTAATAATAAATAATACAAAAACAATTAAGTTTACTTATATAATACTCATTTTGCTTTTTAAATTAATTAAATAATTAATGTATTTAATTTATATATAAATTAAATAAAATTAATTTATGTATGAAGAATGAACTTTCTTCGTGTAGAATTTATATGCAAATTTGATGGTTGTTGTGAATGTAATAACATCTCGATAGTGAGACGTTAGAGTGAGAGCTCTTGTTGAAAAAAATCGTGGACTAATAGAGTTGCATTGGGAAGTGTTGGTTAAGCGTACGGGGAGCAAATTAATATGTAGGTATGTCACATGTCTTCGATATGCATCTTGTTTACACATAAAAGTATAATAATGGAGTAAATGGAGAGAGAGATAAATTGAGAGGATCTTAACCCCCTTGTAAGGATGTATTTGAATTGAACGTGAATAAAATTTATTTTAATAAAATTGAATTTGGTAAAATTTGGGGTGGTAAAACGGGTTCAGTCCGCAGGGAAAACCCGTTTTATCCGCACTTTTACGTGGGACGTTATAAGGTTTTAGGCCTACTCTCTTTAATGTGTCAGCCCTGCCCCGTCCCATTTTTTTGTGGGCTTTCGTGAACATTAGCTTTTTTATACAATTTTACTATTTTACTATTTTTAAGCCTAAAAGATTCAATGCCCGCGGGCTTTCCCCACCCAGCCCTTAATTTTTTACGGGGCGGGACAAGGTTTTAAGCCATCACTTTTGTGGCGCGCTTTTGAATATATATATATATATATATATATATATATATATATATATATATATATATATATATATATATATATATATATATATATATATATATATATATATATATATATATATATATATATATAAGGAGGAATATATTTACTCCATTAATTATTTATTATAACTTTATCTTGATTATTTATTCTTTTCGATTTAATGGTATAAAATAATAAGTAATTAAACGTGAAGAGAGAAAATTATTCCTTATTATTTTTTAACCATTAAATTAATAAAAATTAATTGTCAAGATGTAAGTAAGTTATAATAACTTACTCTTGGAATATATATATATATATATATATATATATATATATATATATATATATATATATATATATAATGTTATTACAAAATAAATGTTAACAATATATCTTTCTACAATAAAAATAAGAATAAGACATCAAATAAAAAATAAAAACATATTATATTTCATCCTAAAAATTTGATAATAAATTAGTTTATTATATGATAAAATTTTAAACATTTAATTTTGACCTATAAATAATATTTAAATTTTATTTAATAAATGAAATAAAATTATGAAGATGAAAAAATTTATTTTGTATTTAAAAGTTGATTATAAAAATAAAATTATATAAATTGGTTTTAGTAAAAAATAAAATATGATTAATAAAAGAAAATTATATCAAGTGGTTTCAAAAGGAAATAAAACCTTGACTCAAATGAAATACTAAAAATTAGTCGAAACAAAAAAATAATAGTACAAATGAGTAGTAACATTTAGTTAATGAATAAAATACAAAAATATGGGAGAAAACATCAACAAGTAAGAATCAAACACATGATCGAGGGTTCATCGGAGTCTTGTTGATCCGCTGGGCCACTAACAGTACTTCAGAATTAACTGCAAATGTTTATATATGTATTTCAAGTTTATAATTTTGAAGCAAACAAATCCAAAATCGAGGCCCCGATTTTCCGGGGGCCCTGTGCGACATCCCAGCTTGCACGGGCCCATAACCGGCCATGGTCAGATCCAAAGTATAAATATCTCTATAAAAGATTTTTGTACACAATGTATAATCTCCACTTTCTTGAACCAAAAGAGACTTGCGCGTTGGAGTTCTAATCATGCAGGTATTCCCCTTAGTTCCACTGCATCGGAGATGGCAAACACCGACCAACGACATAGCATGAAGATCGATCGATACATGTGGTTCAAGAAGCATCGTGATCGCAAACTTTGACCCAAGGTGTCATGACGTCGTAGTGTTATGAAGCTTCACTCCGTCGTAGTTTTCATAATCCTCATCACTTTTTGTTCTCTAACAGAACAAATGTGCTGTCTGTGGGAAAATTGACTTTTGATTTCTACAATTCTACGTTCGAGAATTCAAACTTCACAAACAAGTGGAGTGTGAATTGTGTGATTTGGAAAAACTTGGTTTTGAAAACTTTTTGCAAACTAAATCAGAGTTTAAAAACATTTTCAAAAATCTAGCAACAGAAAATAAATAGCGGAAAGTTAATTGTAGAAAATAAATAGTTAAGGAAACAAGAACAACACTAAGAATTATACAAGTTCAGTAAAAAAAAAGACTTAGTCTTGTCCCTAAGAACTAGTCTCGAGTGTTTCCAATATTCGTCGAGAGCTTTTAGTATGAAAGACTCACGAACCCCCTTATACAAAGAAATGATGGTTGAACTTCAACAAATTATTACAAGACAATAGATATGAGCTTTTGCGTCTTTTCTTTATTATTTTATTGAGAGTGAAGTGGCCAATCTTCCTTCCTAGTGGCGGATAGAAGCGATTATGCTCCTTTCCACGAACCAGGAGCTTGGAGCGGTTAGTCTTCAAGTTCCATAATCTGAGATCAATATCTTTGGTTTTAATAGGGCAAACCGAAACATCCTACGAGATTTTGACCGGGATAATCTCTAACCGATGAAGATTTTAATACCATGCTAATATTTAACTTATATTGATTTAAACTAGGCTAACCAAGCGCAAATGAAGATTTAAACAATAGCTAATCTGCAGCTAAAATATAGGACTAATTACACAATTCTAGTGAGAGAAAGTTAAATAAACTTTAGAGAGAGAAAGTGAGATATGGAAGTGTCAAAACACGATTCTAGATGGTTTAAAATGAGAAAAATAGCCTCTATTTAAGAGGCTTTAAGATATATAGTCGTTGTATAGAATCAATATGTGTTCAAGCTAGTTTGGGCCTCGAGTTTGTGCATTTCGAATCGATTGGCTATTACTTCTAATTGATATTCAAATTTTCACTCATGGCTATTTTGACTATTCCTAATTCATATGATACAACTTTCATATATTTTTCAAAGTGTTTTATTTTGGTAAAGCATTTTGAAACAGATTTTATAGCGTGTGTGTGTACCTATAGCCTTATATTTTTATGGAAAACTCATTTTTTTTTACATAAGTTCACTCACTTACTAATTTAGGAGATTAACTCATTTTCTACAAGCCATTTGTCACTTATATCTTTCGAGTTGGCACTTGCCTGAGATCACTTGAGGCTTTAGATTATTTCCATTTTGTTTTCCTTCTTTTTATAGTCAAGTTCATCCAACCATAACACTTAGGTTTGCATCTTTAACTTCTTAAATATTGTGCTTGACTTATCGTTTGTTGTCTTTATAATTGTCATCATCAAAAGAGGATGACTTGGTTAAAGGTTTATCATCTACAAAACAAGGTTTCGCAGGAGGTTTTGATAGGGTTTGAATAAGAATGGTATTTTTGATAATGAATAAAGAAAACAGGCAAGGTGGTGTGGGAGTTTGGAGGCATGGTGGGAGTCAGAATAGTGGGTGGTGCAGGTTTGTGGTGGAATTAAAACTTGCGCTCCGATATACTTCTTCTTCTTCTTCCTCTATGTCATAAAAAATTGTGTTTTTTCGCACCTGCACCCGCCTTCAAATAAATTGAGTTTTCTAGTTAGATTTAGTGAGAAGCTCTCGTTCAAATATTTGTTCATGTCTAGTAAGGATCGAACTAAGGAAATTTTTTGTTTTCGCTGATTATTTTAATTGCAATTTCCTCTAATGTTAATTGATTAACTAAGAGTTTTTTAGATTCCTTAATCTGTTTCGGACTTGAAGTACTTTGGACTTGAGATGCCTTTTTGCACCTGTGCTGTCATTTTTTTTACCTCCCCGTTTCACTTGGGAGGACGGCACGCTAGACCTTTCATGCGAAATTTGGAAGGAGAAAGCGCCCGGGGCGGGATGAATTTTATTTCAGTTCTTCCTACGATATCACACGAACTTTTTAATTATTCTAACGAGTAGGAGAGGGGAAAAAGATCTCAAATAAACCCTAGGAGTTTTCTAAGTGTGGGGACTCACCTATACTAGAAATTCTGGAGTCCGGGGGGTCGGTTATACGTAGGGAAGAGTTTAAGCACCCTACATATCCGTAGTACTCTACGGGAACCTTCTCTGTGTCAATGTGTTTGTGTTTGTTGCTTGTTATTGGGAAAGTTTCTCCTTTGTGTCAGGAGAGAGAATTAAATGGAATGAAAAGAAAGACAGACTGACTGACTATTTTTGGTATTTTATTAGCTCGCTGAGATTCCTTGTGAACCTCATGCCTACATATCCCTAATGGAAGTCAGAGCTTAATGTAGTTCGGGGAACTAATTAGGGATTTTAATGATTTTTTGGTGCCTTGCTTGAAGCTCAAGGTTGAAGCTTGAATTAAATCTCTGTTTACATTAAAGAGACATGAAATCATCTTTACAGAGAGGTATTTCTACTATTCCACCACAAACATTAAAAAGAGTGACAGAATAACTGAATTCATTTCATTCAAGAGGGGGGCCTTACTTGTTTATGTGCAAGTATACCAGTCAACTGAATCCATTCGTTCTCATGTTTAAGATCAATGGCTGAGTATTATCTCCGACAATGATAAAGTGTTTATTCCTTTTTAAATGTTTTACCTTTTAAGTGGAACTACATTAGCTCTGACTTCTCCATTGCACCGAGGAGGTATGTAGGCACAAGATGTAATTTCTTGCCGAGCTTATTTTAAAAAAAATAAAACAAACAAAACCTTTCTTTTCGCACGCACAAACACAGATTCTCAAAAAGGTTTCTGTGGAATACCACAAATTAATGAGGGGTGATTAAAACCTTTCCCTTGTATAATCAACACCCGTACCTAAGATCTCTTTTTGTTTTAAAAAACAAAACTTTGGGTTTTACTTCGTTCTTTTCCCATTTCCTTTGGAAAGAATAAAGCATGGTGGCGACTTTCACTGAAATATTGATTCGAGTCAATCAATGGCTTCGATATCATATTTTCCCCGCTACACTAGAGGCAGTTATTTTATTGTATTATAAGTAGGAGATCCCACAAAAGGGCTCCAGGTGTCCACTTGTACTTAATATCACTTGTAGAAACTTCATATTCCCAGAGCAAGGAAGCAAAAGTTTTCAAGAGTGCTAATGTTCGTGAATCACCATTTTCACTTCAATGCAATTTCCTTATTTTTCTATCATTTAGTTTGAATACTCTATCTTATTTTCATTTACTTTTGAACTGTCTTTTTACATTGTTGTTTACATTTTTGAACACAATTCTATTACAATAATAGAGTTTAACAAAGGTACATTCATTATGTATCTCTTTTAAATGTTATAATGTCCTGTCGGTCACGAATCATCTTCAGTCGGTAGCATTAACGTCTTTTGTGGAAAACTTCACTTGTTCAACTCTAGGGAACCATCTTCTCATAGAGTCTGAATTTGTGTCGCACTGAACAAGTCAAACCTTAGTTACATTAGCACTTATCTTAGGATCAACTAGTCGGTGCTGCAAGTAACCCTTAGTTTGTAGGCTTTGGGAGGACTAGCGGTTGTTTACCAATTTCCGCAGTAAACAAGTGGTCAAAGAATTTACTAGAATTCAAAGTAATTTCTTATGGTGAGGGGGAGTAGAGGAGAAGAGGGTGATCTATTGGGTTAGTTGGAAATTTATGACTTTACCTTATTTAAAGGGGGTTAACGATAAAAAATATTGCCGAGTTTAATCTTGCTCTTCTAAACAAGTGGATCTGGAGAATTATTCAAGGTCATAAATCGTCGTGGTATGAAATTTTGAAGGCTCGTTATGATGATTCATCTACGTTATTTTTTTTGTGGAGGAGTTTCTAACAAGATTTCTTCTTCTTCTTTTTGGTGGCATGATATTTTAAAGGTTGGGAAAATTTCTTCTTCTAAGGATCCTATTGTTTCTAGTTGTTATTTTAAATTAGGAAATGGTTACAACACCCCTTTTTGAGAAGCAATTTGGTTAGAGAATTTAATCTTAAAGGAGGCTTTCTCGGATATTTTTTTGGCTTCTTCTTTAAAGAAAGTTTCGGTGGAGGGTATGGGGGATTGGTGTGACAGTGTGTGTGGGAGTGGGGTGATTTGGGAATTCACACATCTGTGGTGGAGGAGCCAGATATTTTACCTCTTTTTTGTCTTTGTGGGGGCGATTAGAGACATTTTGGGGTGTGTTTGATGTAAAGGATTCAGTGTATTGGTCCCTTGACCCGGAGAAGGGATTTTCGGTTTCTTCGTGTTATTCTCATTATGCTTTCTCGCGTCTTCCTTTTGGTCCTCCTAATAGGTGGGATGGGGCTTTGGAGATTATTTGGAAGATGGCGGTGCCTTTCAAGATTAAAGCATTCGGTTGGAGAATTTTTGTTAATAGGCTTCCCACTAAAGATCTTTTGATGTATAGAGGTATTAACTTTCCTTTACCTAACTTAAAGTGTGTTTTTTGTGGTCTTCATTTGGAAGATATGTACCATATCTTTTTTAAGTGCAATGTGATTAAGATAGTTTGGAGGGAGATTGCTTCGTGGGTGGATTTTTTTATTTTGGAGGAGGAACAGTGTCTTCCGAGTTTAATGAAATGGTACTCTCTTTGCCATGTAAAAATGATTAAAGAAGGCAAATGTGGGGTGTTTGTGTTAGTCACTTCTTGGATTATTTGGTTGACAAGAATGAGATTTGTTTTATAGGAATGATGTTTGGAATATTTACAACTTGGTGTGGAATATTAAAATATTGGTGTGGAGGTGGTCTTCTTTTGGTGAAATTATTTACACCAATTGTAGTTTTTATGATTTTAGCAAAGACCATTTGTCTTTCATGTCGTAAGCCAAATTTATTTGTAATCTCGCTTTTTGTCAGTTGTTGACCGTTTTCATGTGTATCTAGGTTGGAGAACCTTTAGCTCTCCCTTATATCTATTCTTGCTTACATAAAAAAAAAATATAAATTAATATAACAAATATTTTAAACTACATTAAATATAAATTTTTAAGACGACTTTTTAAGTTTGATAATAGAGAAACTTATAGAAATAAAATGTTTTTTAAAGATATTAAAGTGAATATTAATAACTTGATATAAAAAAGATAAAAATTTAAAAATTATGTTAAAAAAACAAGTGCCTTGTTCGACTTGATCTTTATTTTGATAATTATTTAAATATTTATTAGTTAAATATAAAATTAAGAAAAATTAAATTAATTTAAAAAAGGGTTAAATAAGTTTTTAGTCCCTATAAATATTCCAGTTTCATTTTTAGTCTTTCCTGGGTTTTGGCAACGGTTTTTTTGTAAAAACCGTTGCCTAAAGGTAGGGAGGACTAAAAATGAAAACTGCAATATTTATAGGGACCAAAAACTTATTTAACCCTTTAAAAAATAAACAATTTGAAGTGCAGAAATGAGAGTATTGTTTGTTAGAGATTAAATTATATATATATATATATATATATATATATATATATATATATATATATATATATATATATATATATATATATATATATATATATATATATATATATATATATATCTATATATATATATATATATATATATATATATATATATATATATATAATTGGTTGATCTATATAATACCAGTGTTTTAAAAATTGGACCGATCATCAAATCAGTGAGGGTACTGAATCACTGGTTTATTAGTCGAACCACTGGGTCACTTGTTGAACCGCATGATTAAACCAGATTAAACCTGATAATTCGATTAATAGACCAGTCACTATAACAAAATTATATAGATATATAACCGGTTGAATCGGATGATACGGTCTCTAAAAAATATAAATATCACTTTAATTTTTAGAATATATCATATCATAATTTCAAAAATTCATAATTTAAATTCAAATTTTAAGCATATTGCGTCATAAATAACAAAATAACTAGAGAACTTAGCAATGTAGATATAGTAATAAATTAAAGGGAAATGCTAACAAGTTCCCCAGGGGCACTAAAGAGTGCCCCTGGGGCACTCGTTAGCATGACCCTTTATTTGTGGGCTGACTGGAATCATGATTTAGCCTAAAACATATTTATACTTCTAGGGTTTCATTTTCATCAAAACACTAACCGTTCCTCTCTCTTCACATCAACACAATAACAACATTTTCTCTCCATATCAACCATAATCATTTCATCTTCCTCTGAATCTTATCCCTTTTAATTTCTATCTTTTTTTCCCAGGTATTTCCATCTTTCTTCTTCTCGGTCCTCATTTCTTAGAGCAAGAAAACACAAACAACTCAAATCTTTCTATTGTAGCCTTCAATCAATTTATGAGAACTCAAATCTTTCTATCGTAGCCTTTAATCAATTTATGAGATTCATATTCTGAGCTAAATGGGCGATATGCATCATTTGACGTTTTGCATACCTTCGAATTTTATTCATCAGATCTAACTTCCTCTAAAGCAGATATCAGAAGAATATGTGATTAATACTGATATCACAAATTATTAATCTTATTTCATCTATTAATTCTTTGTAAATGTTCAGATTTTTTTAGGTAGAAATTCTTTCTGCAGTTTCTATATTATTTTTCTGGATTTTTGAGTTTTAAATAATTTTATTGTTAGAATGGATTCACCAAATAATTCGATCTGGAAAACCGCAAAATTCAAAAAATCACAAACCGGTGAAACCGAAATGAAAATGGTCGAAAATGGACCTCAATGTAGCATCCATGGATTGGACCGGATTGAAAGTTTGGGCCTGGATCCGATCCAACCCACCCGTTTGTCCAGCCCATTGCTTGTGAGGAGTATTTTTCTGCTGAGCTGGCAAAATCAAGATGGATTAGGTTTGTTATTTTCTAACGGTTAAGCCCAAAAAGAGAGTAAGGATCCTCTCCATTTCTCAAAAGAAATGGAGGTGTTCATTACTATAGTTTTCAAGAAAATAAAAGATATAAATGCACATATTTTTAAAAGTAGTGACATTAATTACACATTTATACACCAAAACCATAGTAATGGACACTTCCATTTCTTTTGAGAAATGGAGAAGATCCTTACTCCCAAAAAGACTTCATTCATTTCCTCTGTGACACCGCTTTCTCCCTCAATCAAACCTAACACTCAAGGTCCATCCATGGCGGAAAATACAACCTCCCATATGAATTCAACACTATTAAAAGACGTTTCTACCTCAAAATTCAAATGCGACGAATGTTTAATACTCTATTTATGTGACCTTATTTCAACTTCCCCTGAGTCAGACATAGGGGTTGAGTACCTTACTCTATGACAAGCTCCCCATCATCTACTCGAATATGTCTCATTCAAGCAAATATATTATTCGAGCTGTGTCGTATCATTGCTGATCTGGCCAATACTATATTCTTACATGAAACTACTCCCTAGAATTTACTTTTCCATTCTCTTTTGACATGGCTGTCGAGTTCTAACCCTAATCTTCAGAAATGTTCGCTACTCATATTTCTTTGCCTCGCTGATTTCATTCGGGAAACCCTCTACTCAATGTTGCACATTTTTTCAAACTTATCTTCAGTCTCTACAACTCAACCATTTCTAACGATTTAGAAATGATTTGCCTTCGTGCTAGTATCAGATTATTAGGTTGCATCCTCTCAGATGAAACGAAGCCATAGCCATTGAGATAGTTGTTAATGAAAAAGACATTTACCAAGGCCTTTACCGCTGTTTCGGAAAAGAAACTTAATTTTTAACTTCTAGAGGCACGATTTGCAGGAGGCACTGAGCATGTTTTTGAATATGATTCAGGTTGTTCCAATGAATATACATACTTCTATTAGGCATTGTTTTTTGAGCTAATGATGAAGGCTGCTAAAGAGAATTCTAACCATTACATGACCAGGACCAGACAATTATGTATGAATATTCTACTGATTTTTTTTTAAATGGGCCACCGTTAGGGGTGTTCGCGGTGCGGTTTGGGCGGTTTTCACAAAAAAAATCATCTGAACCACAAGAGAAAAAATAGTGCGGTTTGGTTTGGTTCGGTTGGCTTTTAAAAAATATCCGAACCAAACCAAACCAAACTACTGCGGTTTGGTTCGGTTTTTTACAAATATTTTATTGAGCCATACATACACATATAGATGACAACATAATCTTGTATTTAGACATTCATACACTATCAAATAACAACAAAACTCGTCATATTTTGAGAACACTTTTCCATTTAATATGTAAATATTAAATTAGACAAAAGTGGAATATTAAACATAAAATAATATAAAAATTATTATAATGAAACAAAAAATAGAAGAGACGAAAGATTAGTGAAGGTGAAAAAGAAAAAAAGTGTTGAGAGATTAAAGAAGAAAATGTGCGATAAAAACGAAACTGAAATACGAAACATTTATATAAAAATGAGAAGGTAAAAAAGAAAGAATATAAGAGAGTAGAGATTATAGAAGAAGAGGGAAGATGTATGTGACAAAGAAGGTGCGATAATGTTATTAGAGATTTGAGAAGATCGGAACTGAAATTATATGTGTAAGGATGAGAAAATTGTACGCAATCATAAGGCTAATGTATAGTAGGTTTAAGTTTGGGTTGAATGTGAGTTAAGTAAAATTTAGGTTGTAACATAATGCGGTTTGATTCGGTTTGGTTCGGTTTAGAAAATACAAACCGCAAACCGAACTGAACCGTGCGGTTTTGTTAAAAAATGACTCAAACTAATCTGAACCAAATGCAGTTTTTTGCGGTTTCGGTTTGGTTTGGTTTGGTTTGCGGTTTTCTATTGGGTTGGTTTGGTTTTGAGCACCCCTAGCCACCGCGTAATGTTAGACCTCTTCTAAATAGTCTATTTGATGCGTCCATGACTTTTTTGATATGGACTTTTTTGATTGATATAGAAGAGTCTGATACCACGAGAAGGAGATCAAGGCTTTGGATGCGGACCTCTTGATGGTTGCGAAGGAGGATAAGACTGAGGATGTAGAGTAGGAGGCTAAGCCCATCAACATAACTAATTTTGAATTCGGACGGCATTGTATAAAAATACAGCATAATTCCATATTTAATTTCCTTAACTGATTTGACAAAGCAACTTGTTCTCCGTGATTTGAAAAAGGAGCACGCTATCCTCATCAATGTTTTTGAACTAGTCGCCCCAAAGGTATGCTCGTTAGGCTAGGCTATAGTTTCATTATTTATAATTGACCTTTATGTTAATTAGTGGATTAATTATTGTTACATTTTATTTAAGAAAATATGCATGCCCTATTGCCTTCACTTCACATGTTATTAAGATGTTCTGTTGCTGTCACATCTCATATTGTCTAAGATGTTCGCTCAACAATTCACCTCTCCATAGATGTGTGTTCCAATCAACCAAGAGAAATTGCTTAACATTCCATATAATGCTCAGTCACAATCATTCCCTATTGAGAGGTGAATTGTTGTGTGAACATCTTAGGCCATAACATATTAATAACATGAGAAGTGAAGACAATAGGGCATGCATATTTTCTTAAATAAAATGTAACAATCATTAATCCACTAATTAACATAAAGGTCAATTATAAATAGTGAAACTACAACCTAGCCTAACGAGTATACCTTTGGGGCGACTAGTTAAAAAACATTGAGCATAGCGTGCTAATATGGAATTATGATGTATTTTTATAGAATACCGTCCGAATTCAAAATTAGTCATGTTGTTGGGTTTGGCCTCCTTCTCCACATCCACAGTATTATCCTCCTTCGCAATCAGCAAGAGGTCCGCATCCAAAGCCTTGATCTCCTTCTCATTCAACATGTACCAATTGGTATCAGACTCTTCTATATCAATCAAAAAAGTCATGGCCGCATCAAATAGACTATTTTGAAGATGTTTAATGATCGGAAAATAGCAAGTGTACTATTTTTACCGATGTAGTAATAATAGGATTTATCCCAAATATCGATCTCGTGGACTGCGTAGGAAATATAAGTTATTTTAATGATTCAATTGAACAAAAGACCATGGGGGTTTTGTTGTTTGACTAGAAATAATGATAAATGACAACAAATCAATAAGAGACGTAAATGTGACTTTAAAACAATATGAGAGAATATGCTAGGGTGAGTGTATGAATTGCCTTGCAATGACCCTTAATCCTTAGTTATAAAATATCAATGTACATGAACTATTACCGAATCTCAAGAGTTATCTTCCCTAATTCCTCAGAGGAAAACCTTTTGATACTTTCTTGTATCCTAATTCCTTAGCAATTCAAGAAGTAATCAAGCGCAATATAATTTATCAAGATTAGTATGGTTACTACGAAGCATCCTCATTCCTAAGCAATAACAATCGTAATATAATTTTGCAAACAGCGATAAGGTGGTTTGTCCGACCTAAACCTTAACCGTAAATCAAAAATCTATTTGTCAGATAGATAGAGCAATAAGCACTTTGCACAATCAAATAATTTCACACACATAAATATTCTTTAACATAAAGGAAATTAGGTTCAATGACAATAGCAATTCAGGGACACCCCCCTAGCATTGGGGGGTTTAGCCGCTCATAATATTCAAAGAAAATACAATAGGAAGATTAGACATTACAAGAAAATAGGATTGCTTTGATCTTCAATCGCAATTGCTCTTGAAGATCTCTGTTCTCCAAAACCCTTGAGAGCTCTCCTCTTTCTTCTGCAATTCTTTCGTACCTCCCAAAAGTCCCCTTCTTTTTGCCCTAAGGTTGTTCTTATAACTCGCTTCCATTCAGGTTGAAACTGAAGTACCAAAAATACCCTTACTGGTCCCCTTCTGGTGAGAAAAATAATGAAAATAAAATCAGCACGCTTCAACAACACGGGCCGTGTTGCTGCACACGGGCGCCCGTGTTATTTCTCTGCTCCTGGGCCAAAAACACATGTTCCCTGCATCTTTTCACACGGACCGTGTGCCTGCACACGGGTGCCCGTTGTCGCACGCTCGCGAAAAATGAACAGAGTCGCCACCAATATATTTATCCCATAAGGGAAAGGAATACCAGGAAACCTAACAAAGGAAGGAACAGGGTCTTGCGACCAGAGAATCAAGGTACGGGAGTCGGTTACGCAAGGGGAAGGTGCTAGCACCCCTCACGCCCATCGTACTCGATGGTATCCACCTATGTCTGTTTCTATCTAATGGGTGTATACTATGTCTATGTCTAAATGCGAATGAATGCAAAAATGTAGGGAAAATAAAAAAAAGTACTCGCACGGGCCCTACCCCGCTGCCTACGTATCCTTTTCAGGAATCAGAGTTACCGTAGCTCGGCTAAAGACTTTCTGTTTGTTTTTGTGTTTTTGATTGGTTTTTTTTAAGGGGATTTAATTTTGTGACTTAGATCATACCAAAAGAATTTTGTTTGTTTTTTGAATATTTAGAGAATGCACATCGAGGTCTACACCACAATCGATTCTCTAAATGACGGATAAGAAATACATCGAAATCTACATTCCAATCATTTCTTTCCGTTTAGTAGAAAAGAACGTACATCGGGGCCTACACCCCAATCATTTCTTTTCTACTACGTGGGGAAGAACGTACATCGGGGCCTACGCCCCAATCATTTCTTTCCCACCATATATCAGAAGTGTGACAGTATGATCTTTGTCAGGTTTTTATTAAGTATTTTAAGAGTTAAAAAGAAAAAGAATGCAATGGGGTACTAATCCTAAATTCTAATCTAAGTGTTATTGTTGTTTACAAGGGAAATCCTAAGCCTAATGATCAATATAAATTGCATAAATGCAACAAAATAATGGGCAAAAGTTAAACAACTCATCAAGGAACATATAAAGCAAACAAAAGGGATTCAGTCAAAATTCTATCTAAAATTATTCACAAAAGGAATCAAAACAAAAATACAAGCATACTTATGAAAGAAATGATTTATTAGAAGTATCGAAACGATTAAAAGGAATCGACAAAAATTATGACAATTATTTACACATTCTAAAATACCTAAGAACCATTTTTGTGTATTTTTATATGAGTTAAAAGGAATTATGAATTAAAAGTAAAAGAAAACAAAATTAAACTACAGGGGGTGCAACGGCAGTTTTTCAAATGAACTAAAATTAGTTATCAGCAACTCTGGGCTTAGACAGGGGTGTGGGGATAGCAAGGGCGTCCAGGCCCGGATTCATGAACGTGTGGTGTGTTAGCAAACGGAGGGTGCGGCCAGCAACAGGGAATTATGTTCAGATTTTTTATCAAATAATAAAAAAAAAATTTAACACTAAGAAAATTAAACGAGAAGAGGAATTAGGGTTACGCTGATTTGTGACCATTGGAGTCCTTGGAACTCAGGCTTCTTCTTCTCTTTCAACGGCGCCGGAATGATTTCCACTTCTCCGATCGATTTTCGCCGCCATTAAACGAACAACACTTTTATCTCATCCTTCTCTCTCAATCGTTCTCAGCTCAACGCTTTGGTTCTTTTCTTGTTGCAGATGAAACTACGATAACGATGATGGCGATTGAAGCAGGTGTCGCAACGAAGGTCGAATAGAGATTAATTCGATGACGCTGCAAAGTCGAAGTTCTTCGTGGAATCTTGATGCGTGGCTGATTTCTTTGGTCGCGAGGAGATGAAACTGATTGGAGATCGACGGTGATTACGTGATGGAAGTTGTTGTAGTTGAAGATTGAATGAAACGCAGAGTTGAGGATGAAGATTATTGCAGTGACTCGAACGATGTAAATGGAGTAGAGGAAGAAGATGCTAGGCGTTCGGTACCTTCTTCAATCGCAAGCAAAATCAATAGAAAACCAGAAATCTTCGCTCAGGTACGGCGCTCCGTTTCCTCCGATTTACCTCCATTTTTGTTTTCGTCTTCTGCACTTTTGTGTTCTATAGAATGTTGTCATTCTTGCGGAGCAGTGGCGGCGACGAAGATGAACGTTGAATTGTTGTTATGCAGGTTTCAGTGAAGATAATGATGGAGAAGAGAGGATGAAGGTGATGAAGATGGGAAGAAGATAGTGATTGAAGAGGGTGAAGTGTTCAGAGAGTGAGAGAATGAGAGATGAAGATGGTGATTCTGAGATTGTGAAGATGACGTGTGCCGGAAGAAGATATTGTGGCTTGAAGAATTCTGTTATATAGGTTGAAGGAAGAGATTCAGTTAGAGGTTAGTTATAGGTTCTCAGTTTTTTTTCCCTTTTCTGTTATCACTGAATCCTCTCTTCTTTCTCTTCTGGTTTTTCTGTTATAATCTGTTTTGTTGGTTGATAGGTAGTTAGGATTGGTTCTGTTATGCTAGTGACGGTTAGGGAGGGTTAGAAAGTTAGTTAGGTTAGGAATTAGTTATGAGGTGGTTATATATGATGTTATGGTTATGTCAGTTAGGGAAAAGAAACTGAATGACAAACTGTTGTTGTTTTTTTGTAGATTTAGTTGAACAAGTTTATAAGACTATTGGAGGGGTGGCTGGTACTTGAAATTAGAGACTTGTAATTGGTATTAAAGATGACTTGGAATTCTGTCTTGACAGGGACTGTTTTTGAACTGAGTTTTTTGGACTAGTTTAATTGATAATGTGTAGGTATGCTTGAATGGGGTTAATATGATAATGTGAACTTCTTTTTTCTTAGTAAATGGTTCTCGGATAAATGTTGAGTGCAGCAGCTTATTGTTTGTTTTCTTTGAATGAAACTTGTTTGGGAATTTGTTATGCTGTTTGAAAATTGAATATGATTGATGATGGCGTGTTATTCTTGTGCAGGGTCTGACTTGGTGCAGTAGGATGGTAATGTTGACTGAGATATAGGACTTTGCTTATGGCTTTTATCTTGGATAGATTTGGATGATGACTGTTGGCACTTGTTGGAGGCTCTGGATGGACCTGAAGATGCTGAATAGTTTTTTCTTTCCGGAGAGTCAAACTAGATTGGTCAAGGGTCTCAAACAATTCTATGTTATGTAATTACCCTCTTGTAACATAGAACTTTCCTTTATACTCTTCCACCTGAATGAGCTTTCAGTTTTGTAATGGAATGAAGTTTCTAACTTGAAGTGTAACTTGTGATGAATGATGGATTTTAATGGACTTTTGAATCGGTGTGGATTTTGGATGATAATGTGATGGAGACATTTAGTTTTCATCTTTTAAATCCAAAGCTTGAATTCTCTTTGACTTTAGGTCCACAAAATCCATGGTGCACTAACTCTTGCATTTGAAGCGACAAAACTGTCCTGACCGAAGTCTCTACTAGCTCACTTCTTATGCCACTGCACTTGTACCACAATAATACTTTGCGTCTTTGAATGTGATAAGAAATAAAGCCCAGCATAACACTTTAACATAAGATCCAATGAACCTCACTTGAATTAACCAACTTAGACACCCTGACAAAAATCCTAATCTTCTGATACATATAGGGAGATAAACTCCAAACTCTTGATCTTGGTGAATCGTGAGAAAAAATGGCCTTGTAGCTTAATGATAGAGAAGTCCATAATAACCATGAGTTCAAACCCTGATTTCAATCACCCAACGCATACAGAGGAACCAGTTGAAACAGGTTAATTTAAGGTAGGAGCCTCAAAGCTATGTGGAAGCCCTACACTTTCAACCAATGATCCCAAGCCAAATATATTGATTAATGATGCATGATGTGTTAGATAACCTAATGGAGGGATGCATATGAATGTAAAGCCTAAGCTAGTTAAACACAAAAGGGTAGGACAAATTTGGGGTATGACAGCTGCCCCTATTTAATCGTCTTAAACCTGAAGGTGAGATTGGCGCTAGCCTTTCAAACATTCGAGGTAGAAGAAGATTAAATATCAAAGTACCAGAAATTTGTCCTAAGGAGAAGATGGTGTAAGTGTTATTCTTATTTTTCATTTTGATATCTGCTGGGGAAAGAGAAATTTTTCGGCTTTTCTGGTGTAAGGATTTATGGTATGTAATGGTTGAATGGGGAAAGAGAATAATGACTTGCTGGGGATTGGGAATTGGTTTTACGGTAAGAAATTATGGATGAATGGTGGTTGTCAGGCGGGAACTGACTTCACCATAAGCGAGGGTTGAAAATGGTGGAAAGGATTTGCCAAGGCGGGGACTGGACTTTGAAAAAGATTTGCCAAGGCGGGAATTGGGCTTTGAAAAAGATTTGCCAAGGCGGGAATTGGGCTTTGAAAAAAAGGTTTGCCAAGGCGGGAATTGGGCTTTGAAAAAAGGTTCGCCAAGGCGGGAATTGGGCTTTGAAGAGTGATTACCAGGACGGGAACTGGACTTGGAAAGATGATTGCCAGGACGGGAACTGGATTTGGAAAATGATTACCAGGACGAGAACTGGATTTGGAAAATGATTACCAGGACGTGAACTGGATTTGGAAAATGATTACCAGGACGGGAACTGGATTTTGAGAATGATTACCAGGTCGGGAACAGTGTTTTGAAGTGATTACCAGGACGGGAACTGGGTTTTGAAATGATTTGAAGGTCGGAAGGCAAAGGATTCACAACACGGGGGTTGGATCTGAAAAGTTTGTCCACATGAGGGAAAATGACCACGGAGACTAGTGACGACTAGACTCGACCAAAAGATATTAGTGAACACGGAAGAATCACGGAGATATTGATGCTGGCGAAGCATAAGAATTACATTAATCCCTCAGGCCAAAGGCGGGGTGTAACTCCTCAAGAGCGGCAATCGTTCGAATTGCCACACACCAAGTATGGTTACTCAAATGATTGAAAAATGAAATGGGTTGAATGCCCACCCTCATTCGCACTCTAATCTGCGCGCAGCATACGGGAAATAACCTTGGAAACAACGATTCTGACGAAGAAAGACATTGTGTCTGATCCACACTGGAGAGAGAAGATGACACTTCTTCTGAGGGTATATATGTTACTTCGTACCTTTTGGGCACACACAAACTGTCTTATGCATTGATGTATGTTTGAATTTTTGTATGGCGTAATGATCCACTTTGATGGATATGCTACGCTTTTGGGGATGCAATATTATATGCAATGGAAACTATATGCAGAGTGCCAAATAAAGGCATTAGTGATAGAGGAGGAGGATCATTGGGGTCTGTTGCTTGTTGTCTTGAGCTACTAATATGGATCGGTGTTGGAAACCCTGCAGTACCAAAGATCATTGGAAACTGCACTGAGGGTTGAAATGTAGCTTTGTTGGGGGGAAGTGACTTCATCTGACTTGCCCTACACCTTGAACTGCTTGGGGATGGTGAGTTTGAGGAGATTCCCTCGATTCACCATGTTGAGGATGAGAAATTCAGATAAGAAGCCCAGGTTGGGGAAGTGGACAACTCCCATGAGAAATAAACTCATGTGTTTGAGGAGAGACCCAAGTTCCAGGAGAATTAAACTCCTATGATTGGGGAGAGACAGTACGCCTCAGAAGATTGTGCCCCAAGCTTCATGACTTATGAAGGAATTTGCCCTAAAGGATCCTTGGAGAGATTTGTCGAATCTCGACGTGACTGCTCCAGATTAGTTGAACTCAAGAGAGATTCCTCGACTTGATTGCCCCAGATTGATCAAAGTTTGAAGAGATTTATCGACATGATTGCCCCAGATTGGTTGAACTCAAGAGGGATTCCTCGACTTGATTGCCCCAGATTGACAAATGGTGAATGGATGCCTCAGTTGACAGAGTCTTTACACAACTTGCCCCTTGGAATAATCAGCCTTTGAAGTGAATGGCTCATGGAATCGATCAACCTTTTTTGCAGTTGTTCATTGCTTGATATTCCTTGATGTCAAGTGTTTATTCACAAGTAAAAGATATTTGTTTTGAAGATGATAATCCTAATGCAATGCTTATGCTAGCTCCGAGATCAAAGTTATTAAAACAAAGTTGTGACATTCAGTGTTTGAATTATTTGTCATATCGATATAAACATAAATGGTAAGCACACATCTAGGAGTCAGTTTTACACAACTTGGTATAGCATGCTTTTGAAATAAACCCTACTTCAATTAGGTCTTTTAAGGGTTGTAACGTGGCCTGGTTCACGGTTATAGAAAGAAAGGATTTAAGGCTCAAAGTCTAACCTAACCCACCCATTCTTCGTGATGTTCTCCAGTCCTAAGTTCAACTTAACCTGATACGAACGTTCATCCTTCAAGAGGAGTTTGAGATGATTGAGGAATCAATGAGGTCTTCTTGGACATGGCAGTCACTTTACCTTACATTTGGTGTCTGATCACACGAACTTGTTCTTTTGTTGAGGATCTTTATGTTGTAATCCTTGTTTTTTGCTTCTGCTTTACTTTTCCTTTTTGTTTCCCTAACTTTTGCCTGGACAAATTCTTTTGAATTTTATTTTGGAGTCCAGCGGGATGCCCTAATTTTTGCCTAAGTCACTCGTTTTCAAGTTGTTGACTTAGCGGGCTCTTTTTTTTTCGATTCTTTTCTTTTTTTTGAACAGGTCGTGTGATCCTGAATCTTTGACTTGTGGGAATGATTGTGACTGCCTCATTCTTTAATTGATGAGGGGTTACCATTGTGGCATTGACTTTCCTCAACCTTTTGAAAGATAACCATTGTTGTATCCTTGGACGGACACTCCTGATGAATTTTGATTGCTCGATCAGATTAATTGAATGCTACCCTGCCCCTGGGTTAAATGTGAGGGTTTTTTCTTTGGTATAGAAAAGAAACTCCTACTTCAAGGCTCAAAGGGGTTAACGAGGGTCTATCTCCCTTATATCTCCAGTGTTTGGGGATTTGAAACAATGCCTGTACATCCTCAGCGGGGTTTTATTCAAAAGCACATGATTAAAGATTTTTGCAATTATTATTTTTTCATCGTTCTCCTTTTGATTTTTTTTGGCTTAAACCAGAGTTTGATATCGATAGACAGAAATATGTGAGTGAACACGAATGGATTGATTCGAAACTAGCATATGCAATGTATTTTTATTTTCATTAAAAACAAACAGGTTTTACATGGAAGAAACATTTAACAAAACAAGGAAAATTACAAATGAAATGCAAAAATGATTTGATGATTGCCATAGTTGAGGAGGCTTGACTCCGTCTGGGCTTGTTGATCTTGAATACTTCCTGTAGTTCCTTCCAAACACTTCAGATTACTTCAAAAGAAAACTCCAACAAAGTCATCCAAGAGTTGTAAATCTTTGTGTTACTTTAGGGATTCGAGCAATGCGAGTGATGCAATGCTCAAGATAAGAGTACGTCTTGCTTATCCCTCGTGCGGGAGCCCCAAGCCTAGTTGCTAGAGTAGTAATCGCCATCATAAATGGAAAGAATCTTGTATGATCATCAAACTCAAGAGAGCTACTTGTGGTGAAGAAAGAATTTGTTGATTCTGGAGACTTTCTGAAATCTAGGCATTTATTCGAGCAAAGGAATTCCATTCACCCATATGTTTCCTTCTTGAAGGGTTATATGCCTCCCATCAATCAACTGTTGTACTTTGGCTTTGAAAGCATTGCACTCCTCAGTTGAGTGCCCCATTGATCCAGCGTGATATCCACATTGCACATTAGGGTCATACCCAGGTGGAAACGGTTGTGGTGGAGGCTTTAGAGATTTGGGAACCACCAATGAGCTTTGAACTAGATATGGAAGAAGTTTAGTGTATGTCATAGGAATCTGGTCCAAAGGAGCATTTCTTCGTTCCAAATTACTCCTAGGTTGGCGTTGATTCGGATGACCTTGTTGATGTGGAGCACATTGCTTTTGTGGCAGATACTGAACCGGTTGTTGTTGGACCATCTGGGGTTGTTGATTGATAGTGGTGGTAAAGGCTTGTGGAATATATTGGCTAGGAGAAACTAGGACCATCTGATAGTTAGGAACCTGACCCTGAGGATAAACAGAGACTTCCTCTTCTCCATTCTCTGAAACTGCGCCTGTTTCACTTTTCTCTTCTTCTGTGAATTCGGAAACATTAGCAACATCCTGGATTTTACCCATCTTTAAGGCGTTTTCAATTCTTTCTCCTACGACAACCAAATTTGAGAATTCGGAGGAAGCACATCCAACCATCATGTTCAGATAAGGATCTTTCAAAGTATTCATGAACATGTCTACAAGCTCTCGTTCTAAAAGAGGAGGTTGGACTCTGGAAGCTAATTCTCTCCATCTTTGTGCATATTCTTTAAAAGACTCATCAACCTTCTGAGTTAAACTTTGGAGTTGCAGTCTAGTAGGAGCCATGTCACTGTTGTACTTGTAATGCTTGAGAAAAGCCTCTGCTAATTCATCCCAAGTGCGGACATGGGTTCGTTCGAGTCGTGTATACCATTCAAGAGATGCCCCACTGAGAATATCCTGAAAGAAATGCATTAGAAGCTTATCATTTTCTGCATACGGTGCCATCTTGTTGCAGAATGCCTTGATGTGACTCATCGGACAAGTAGTACCCTTGTATTTCTCAAAACTGGGGACTTTGAATTTAGCGGGAATCTTGATATCAGGCACTAGGCACAAATCCATAGCATTCAAACCAGAGGAGCCTCGACCTTCTAAAGCCTTCAATCTTTCTTCTAGGAGATGGAATTTTCTCTCATTTTCCTCGATCGGGAACTTGAAAGCTTCAAGTTCAGAATCGTTCTCATGGTGTGAATCCTCCTTGTTATGAACTTCCACGGGCACAGGTTTTGATCCCCCATTAGCAACAGTGGTTGGAGTACCATTAGCCAACTTAGCAACACTTTGTCTTAGCTCTTCTTGCCCTTGAACAACAGCATGGAGAGTCTCCAAGAGTTGGGTCATCCTCTCCCCCGTAGTATCCATGTCCTTACGAAGTTCTGCCTGATTCTGTTCAAGATGGTCCATGATTTTCCTGATTAATCCTTGTATGCTACAGATGTAGGGAAGTCAAATTTGTTGATGAAGCAGAAATCTGGATTGAAAGGGACCCCAATTAGCTTCTGATACGGAACCATGACATGCAACATGATATGAATGCAATGTTTCATTTCCAAGGGATCCTAAAGTCTTTTCGCACTTCTTGTTTTTCTCTTTTTCTTTTGGAATCAAAGCCTTATTTTGTATATAATATCTTTTCTTTTTCTTTTTTTGCTTTTCGATTTCCTTTTTCTCTCTCTTTTTTTTTTTGGAAATAGACTTTAGGATCCCCACAAATGAGGTGGATGAAGTAATGATGTTATGCAATGCAAAAGCATGGGACCAAGATCCATATAATCTTAGTAACCACTTTATAATCCTCTGAATAACTGATGTAGGTGGAACGTCATGAGATCAAAGGTTCAGCATAGGCATCTCAGAACCAAAGGAACCATAGCCACCAACAGAACCAAATAGTCACCAATGGAACCAAATAGTCACCAACGGAACCAAATAGTCACCAACGGTACCTGTCATGTATATCCCTCCCCACTCACGGGTGTAGTCTAGGTCAGGGTAAGGTTAAAATGGCAACCAGCGTTATCAGTCCTCCTGAGGCACCACCGTTGTTGCATCTACATGCCAACAATGATACCCCATTTGGACCTCGACTGGGCGTGGGTCTCATGATCGCACTAGACAAGACCTGACATCTCATCGGCGTCATGACTATCCACTCTATCCTAGGTATCCTATGTGTCAACTCTGGCCTGGGTATTGGGCCTTTTACCTCATAGAAACATCCCACCCAACCTGCAAACAGAGAAAATATGTGGCCCCCACGGGGACCCATAATATAGTCCAGAATGCGAGAAAGTAAATATGATATGAAAGCGGAAAATAGACATGATATGCAAACACATATATATATACAGGATGCAAGCATATAAACAAACAAAGAAAAACACCCAAAGAAAAGAAACAAACAAAGGCTAGGATCGACTCGCTAAGAATGGACCAGCACAGGTCTATCACATCCCCAGTGAAGTCGCCAGCTGTCGCACGCTCGCGAAAAATGAACAGAGTCGCCACCAATATATTTATCCCATAAGGGAAAGGAATACCAGGAAACCTAACAAAGGAAGGAACAGGGTCTTGCGACCAGAGAATCAAGGTACGGGAGTCGGTTACGCAAGGGGAAGGTGCTAGCACCCCTCACGCCCATCGTACTCGATGGTATCCACCTATGTCTGTTTCTATCTAATGGGTGTATACTATGTCTATGTCTAAATGCGAATGAATGCAAAAATGTAGGGAAAATAAAAAAAAGTACTCGCACGGGCCCTACCCCGCTGCCTACGTATCCTTTTCAGGAATCAGAGTTACCGTAGCTCGGCTAAAGACTTTCTGTTTGTTTTTGTGTTTTTGATTGGTGTTTTTTAAGGGGATTTAATTTTGTGACTTAGATCATACCAAAAGAATTTTGTTTGTTTTTTGAATATTTAGAGAATGCACATCGAGGTCTACACCACAATCGATTCTCTAAATGACGGATAAGAAATACATCGAAATCTACATTCCAATCATTTCTTTCCGTTTAGTAGAAAAGAACGTACATCGGGGCCTACACCCCAATCATTTCTTTTCTACTACGTGGGGAAGAACGTACATCGGGGCCTACGCCCCAATCATTTCTTTCCCACCATATATCAGAAGTGTGACAGTATGATCTTTGTCAGGTTTTTATTAAGTATTTTAAGAGTTAAAAAGAAAAAGAATGCAATGGGGTACTAATCCTAAATTCTAATCTAAGTGTTATTGTTGTTTACAAGGGAAATCCTAAGCCTAATGATCAATATAAATTGCATAAATGCAACAAAATAATGGGCAAAAGTTAAACAACTCATCAAGGAACATATAAAGCAAACAAAAGGGATTCAGTCAAAATTCTATCTAAAATTATTCACAAAAGGAATCAAAACAAAAATACAAGCATACTTATGAAAGAAATGATTTATTAGAAGTATCGAAACGATTAAAAGGAATCGACAAAAATTATGACAATTATTTACACATTCTAAAATACCTAAGAACCATTTTTGTGTATTTTTATATGAGTTAAAAGGAATTATGAATTAAAAGTAAAAGAAAACAAAATTAAACTACAGGGGGTGCAACGGCAGTTTTTCAAATGAACTAAAATTAGTTATCAGCAACTCTGGGCTTAGACAGGGGTGTGGGGATAGCAAGGGCGTCCAGGCCCGGATTCATGAACGTGTGGTGTGTTAGCAAACGGAGGGTGCGGCCAGCAACAGGGAATTATGTTCAGATTTTTTATCAAATAATAAAAAAAAAATTTAACACTAAGAAAATTAAACGAGAAGAGGAATTAGGGTTACGCTGATTTGTGACCATTGGAGTCCTTGGAACTCAGGCTTCTTCTTCTCTTTCAACGGCGCCGGAATGATTTCCACTTCTCCGATCGATTTTCGCCGCCATTAAACGAACAACACTTTTATCTCATCCTTCTCTCTCAATCGTTCTCAGCTCAACGCTTTGGTTCTTTTCTTGTTGCAGATGAAACTACGATAACGATGATGGCGATTGAAGCAGGTGTCGCAACGAAGGTCGAATAGAGATTAATTCGATGACGCTGCAAAGTCGAAGTTCTTCGTGGAATCTTGATGCGTGGCTGATTTCTTTGGTCGCGAGGAGATGAAACTGATTGGAGATCGACGGTGATTACGTGATGGAAGTTGTTGTAGTTGAAGATTGAATGAAACGCAGAGTTGAGGATGAAGATTATTGCAGTGACTCGAACGATGTAAATGGAGTAGAGGAAGAAGATGCTAGGCGTTCGGTACCTTCTTCAATCGCAAGCAAAATCAATAGAAAACCAGAAATCTTCGCTCAGGTACGGCGCTCCGTTTCCTCTGATTTACCTCCATTTTTGTTTTCGTCTTCTGCACTTTTGTGTTCTATAGAATGTTGTCATTCTTGCGGAGCAGTGGCGGCGACGAAGATGAACGTTGAATTGTTGTTATGCAGGTTTCAGTGAAGATAATGATGGAGAAGAGAGGATGAAGGTGATGAAGATGGGAAGAAGATAGTGATTGAAGAGGGTGAAGTGTTCAGAGAGTGAGAGAATGAGAGATGAAGATGGTGATTCTGAGATTGTGAAGATGACGTGTGCCGGAAGAAGATATTGTGGCTTGAAGAATTCTGTTATATAGGTTGAAGGAAGAGATTCAGTTAGAGGTTAGTTATAGGTTCTCAGTTTTTTTTCCCTTTTCTGTTATCACTGAATCCTCTCTTCTTTCTCTTCTGGTTTTTCTGTTATAATCTGTTTTGTTGGTTGATAGGTAGTTAGGATTGGTTCTGTTATGCTAGTGACGGTTAGGGAGGGTTAGAAAGTTAGTTAGGTTAGGAATTAGTTATGAGGTGGTTATATATGATGTTATGGTTATGTCAGTTAGGGAAAAGAAACTGAATGACAAACTGTTGTTGTTTTTTTGTAGATTTAGTTGAACAAGTTTATAAGACTATTGGAGGGGTGGCTGGTACTTGAAATTAGAGACTTGTAATTGGTATTAAAGATGACTTGGAATTCTGTCTTGACAGGGACTGTTTTTGAACTGAGTTTTTTGGACTAGTTTAATTGATAATGTGTAGGTATGCTTGAATGGGGTTAATATGATAATGTGAACTTCTTTTTTCTTAGTAAATGGTTCTCGGATAAATGTTGAGTGCAACAGCTTATTGTTTGTTTTCTTTGAATGAAACTTGTTTGGGAATTTGTTATGCTGTTTGAAAATTGAATATGATTGATGATGGCGTGTTATTCTTGTGCAGGGTCTGACTTGGTGCAGTAGGATGGTAATGTTGACTGAGATATAGGACTTTGCTTATGGCTTTTATCTTGGATAGATTTGGATGATGACTGTTGGCACTTGTTGGAGGCTCTGGATGGACCTGAAGATGCTGAATAGTTTTTTCTTTCCGGAGAGTCAAACTAGATTGGTCAAGGGTCTCAAACAATTCTATGTTATGTAATTACCCTCTTGTAACATAGAACTTTCCTTTATACTCTTCCACCTGAATGAGCTTTCAGTTTTGTAATGGAATGAAGTTTCTAACTTGAAGTGTAACTTGTGATGAATGATGGATTTTAATGGACTTTTGAATCGGTGTGGATTTTGGATGATAATGTGATGGAGACATTTAGTTTTCATCTTTTAAATCCAAAGCTTGAATTCTCTTTGACTTTAGGTCCACAAAATCCATGGTGCACTAACTCTTGCATTTGAAGCGACAAAACTGTCCTGACCGAAGTCTCTACTAGCTCACTTCTTATGCCACTGCACTTGTACCACAATAATACTTTGCGTCTTTGAATGTGATAAGAAATAAAGCCCAGCATAACACTTTAACATAAGATCCAATGAACCTCACTTGAATTAACCAACTTAGACACCCTGACAAAAATCCTAATCTTCTGATACATATAGGGAGATAAACTCCAAACTCTTGATCTTGGTGAATCGTGAGAAAAAATGGCCTTGTAGCTTAATGATAGAGAAGTCCATAATAACCATGAGTTCAAACCCTGATTTCAATCACCCAACGCATACAGAGGAACCAGTTGAAACAGGTTAATTTAAGGTAGGAGCCTCAAAGCTATGTGGAAGCCCTACACTTTCAACCAATGATCCCAAGCCAAATATATTGATTAATGATGCATGATGTGTTAGATAACCTAATGGAGGGATGCATATGAATGTAAAGCCTAAGCTAGTTAAACACAAAAGGGTAGGACAAATTTGGGGTATGACAACTGCCCCTATTTAATCGTCTTAAACCTGAAGGTGAGATTGGCGCTAGCCTTTCAAACATTCGAGGTAGAAGAAGATTAAATATCAAAGTACCAGAAATTTGTCCTAAAGAGAAGATGGTGTAAGTGTTATTCTTATTTTTCATTTTGATATCTGCTGGGGAAAGAGAAATTTTTCGGCTTTTCTGGTGTAAGGATTTATGGTATGTAATGGTTGAATGGGGAAAGAGAATAATGACTTGCTGGGGATTGGGAATTGGTTTTACGGTAAGAAATTATGGATGAATGGTGGTTGTCAGGCGGGAACTGACTTCACCATAAGCGAGGGTTGAAAATGGTGGAAAGGATTTGCCAAGGCGGGGACTGGACTTTGAAAAAGATTTGCCAAGGCGGGAATTGGGCTTTGAAAAAGATTTGCCAAGGCGGGAATTGGGCTTTGAAAAAAAGGTTTGCCAAGGCGGGAATTGGGCTTTGAAAAAAGGTTCGCCAAGGCGGGAATTGGGCTTTGAAGAGTGATTACCAGGACGGGAACTGGACTTGGAAAGATGATTGCCAGGACGGGAACTGGATTTGGAAAATGATTACCAGGACGAGAACTGGATTTGGAAAATGATTACCAGGACGTGAACTGGATTTGGAAAATGATTACCAGGACGGGAACTGGATTTTGAGAATGATTACCAGGTCGGGAACAGTGTTTTGAAGTGATTACCAGGACGGGAACTGGGTTTTGAAATGATTTGAAGGTCGGAAGGCAAAGGATTCACAACACGGGGGTTGGATCTGAAAAGTTTGTCCACATGAGGGAAAATGACCACGGAGACTAGTGACGACTAGACTCGACCAAAAGATATTAGTGAACACGAAAGAATCACGGAGATATTGATGCTGGCGAAGCATAAGAATTACATTAATCCCTCAGGCCAAAGGCGGGGTGTAACTCCTCAAGAGCGGCAATCGTTCGAATTGCCACACACCAAGTATGGTTACTCAAATGATTGAAAAATGAAATGGGTTGAATGCCCACCCTCATTCGCACTCTAATCTGCGCGCAACATACGGGAAATAACCTTGGAAACAACGATTCTGACGAAGAAAGACATTGTGTCTGATCCACACTGGAGAGAGAAGATGACACTTCTTCTGAGGGTATATATGTTACTTCGTACCTTTTGGGCACACACAAACTGTCTTATGCATTGATGTATGTTTGAATTTTTGTATGGCGTAATGATCCACTTTGATGGATATGCTACGCTTTTGGGGATGCAATATTATATGCAATGGAAACTATATGCAGAGTGCCAAATAAAGGCATTAGTGATAGAGGAGGAGGATCATTGGGGTCTGTTGCTTGTTGTCTTGAGCTACTAATATGGATCGGTGTTGGAAACCCTGCAGTACCAAAGATCATTGGAAACTGCACTGAGGGTTGAAATGTAGCTTTGTTGGGGGGAAGTGACTTCATCTGACTTGCCCTACACCTTGAACTGCTTGGGGATGGTGAGTTTGAGGAGATTCCCTCGATTCACCATGTTGAGGATGAGAAATTCAGATAAGAAGCCCAGGTTGGGGAAGTGGACAACTCCCATGAGAAATAAACTCATGTGTTTGAGGAGAGACCCAAGTTCCAGGAGAATTAAACTCCTATGATTGGGGAGAGACAGTACGCCTCAGAAGATTGTGCCCCAAGCTTCATGACTTATGAAGGAATTTGCCCTAAAGGATCCTTGGAGAGATTTGTCGAATCTCGACGTGACTGCTCCAGATTAGTTGAACTCAAGAGAGATTCCTCGACTTGATTGCCCCAGATTGATCAAAGTTTGAAGAGATTTATCGACATGATTGCCCCAGATTGGTTGAACTCAAGAGGGATTCCTCGACTTGATTGCCCCAGATTGACAAATGGTGAATGGATGCCTCAGTTGACAGAGTCTTTACACAACTTGCCCCTTGGAATAATCAGCCTTTGAAGTGAATGGCTCATGGAATCGATCAACCTTTTTTGCAGTTGTTCATTGCTTGATATTCCTTGATGTCAAGTGTTTATTCACAAGTAAAAGATATTTGTTTTGAAGATGATAATCCTAATGCAATGCTTATGCTAGCTCCGAGATCAAAGTTATTAAAACAAAGTTGTGACATTCAGTGTTTGAATTATTTGTCATATCGATATAAACATAAATGGTAAGCACACATCTAGGAGTCAGTTTTACACAACTTGGTATAGCATGCTTTTGAAATAAACCCTACTTCAATTAGGTCTTTTAAGGGTTGTAACGTGGCCTGGTTCACGGTTATAGAAAGAAAGGATTTAAGGCTCAAAGTCTAACCTAACCCACCCATTCTTCGTGATGTTCTCCAGTCCTAAGTTCAACTTAACCTGATACGAGCGTTCATCCTTCAAGAGGAGTTTGAGATGATTGAGGAATCAATGAGGTCTTCTTGGACATGGCAGTCACTTTACCTTACATTTGGTGTCTGATCACACGAATTTGTTCTTTTGTTGAGGATCTTTATGTTGTAATCCTTGTTTTTTGCTTCTGCTTTACTTTTCCTTTTTGTTTCCCTAACTTTTGCCTGGACAAATTCTTTTGAATTTTATTTTGGAGTCCAGCGGGATGCCCTAATTTTTGCCTAAGTCACTCGTTTTCAAGTTGTTGACTTAGCGGGCTCTTTTTTTTCCGATTCTTTTCTTTTTTTTGAACAGGTCGTGTGATCCTGAATCTTTGACTTGTGGGAATGATTGTGACTGCCTCATTCTTTGATTGATGAGGGGTTACCATTGTGGCATTGACTTTCCTCAACCTTTTGAAAGATAACCATTGTTGTATCCTTGGACGGACACTCCTGATGAATTTTGATTGCTCGATCAGATTAATTGAATGCTACCCTGCCCCTGGGTTAAATGTGAGGGTTTTTTCTTTGGTATAGAAAAGAAACTCCTACTTCAAGGCTCAAAGGGGTTAACGAGGGTCTATCTCCCTTATATCTCCAGTGTTTGGGGATTTGAAACAATGCCTGTACATCCTCAGCGGGGTTTTATTCAAAAGCACATGATTAAAGATTTTTGCAATTATTATTTTTTCATCGTTCTCCTTTTGATTTTTTTTTTGCTTAAACCAGAGTTTGATATCGATAGACAGAAATATGTGAGTGAACACGAATGGATTGATTCGAAACTAGCATATGCAATGTATTTTTATTTTCATTAAAAACAAACAGGTTTTACATGGAAGAAACATTTAACAAAACAAGGAAAATTACAAATGAAATGCAAAAATGATTTGATGATTGCCATAGTTGAGGAGGCTTGACTCCGTCTGGGCTTGTTGATCTTGAATACTTCCTGTAGTTCCTTCCAAACACTTCAGATTACTTCAAAAGAAAACTCCAACAAAGTCATCCAAGAGTTGTAAATCTTTGTGTTACTTTAGGGATTCGAGCAATGCGAGTGATGCAATGCTCAAGATAAGAGTACGTCTTGCTTATCCCTCGTGCGGGAGCCCCAAGCCTAGTTGCTAGAGTAGTAATCGCCATCATAAATGGAAAGAATCTTGTATGATCATCAAACTCAAGAGAGCTACTTGTGGTGAAGAAAGAATTTGTTGATTCTGGAGACTTTCTGAAATCTAGGCATTTATTCGAGCAAAGGAATTCCATTCACCCATATGTTTCCTTCTTGAAGGGTTATATGCCTCCCATCAATCAACTGTTGTACTTTGGCTTTGAAAGCATTGCACTCCTCAGTTGAGTGCCCCATTGATCCAGCGTGATATCCACATTGCACATTAGGGTCATACCCAGGTGGAAACGGTTGTGGTGGAGGCTTTAGAGATTTGGGAACCACCAATGAGCTTTGAACTAGATATGGAAGAAGTTTAGTGTATGTCATAGGAATCTGGTCCAAAGGAGCATTTCTTCGTTCCAAATTACTCCTAGGTTGGCGTTGATTCGGATGACCTTGTTGATGTGGAGCACATTGCTTTTGTGGCAGATACTGAACCGGTTGTTGTTGGACCATCTGGGGTTGTTGATTGATAGTGGTGGTAAAGGCTTGTGGAATATATTGGCTAGGAGAAACTAGGACCATCTGATAGTTAGGAACCTGACCCTGAGGATAAACAGAGACTTCCTCTTCTCCATTCTCTGAAACTGCGCCTGTTTCACTTTTCTCTTCTTCTGTGAATTCGGAAACATTAGCAACATCCTGGATTTTACCCATCTTTAAGGCGTTTTCAATTCTTTCTCCTACGACAACCAAATTTGAGAATTCGGAGGAAGCACATCCAACCATCATGTTCAGATAAGGATCTTTCAAAGTATTCATGAACATGTCTACAAGCTCTCGTTCTAAAAGAGGAGGTTGGACTCTGGAAGCTAATTCTCTCCATCTTTGTGCATATTCTTTAAAAGACTCATCAACCTTCTGAGTTAAACTTTGGAGTTGCAGTCTAGTAGGAGCCATGTCACTGTTGTACTTGTAATGCTTGAGAAAAGCCTCTGCTAATTCATCCCAAGTGCGGACATGGGTTCGTTCGAGTCGTGTATACCATTCAAGAGATGCCCCACTGAGAATATCCTGAAAGAAATGCATTAGAAGCTTATCATTTTCTGCATACGGTGCCATCTTGTTGCAGAATGCCTTGATGTGACTCATCGGACAAGTAGTACCCTTGTATTTCTCAAAACTGGGGACTTTGAATTTAGCGGGAATCTTGATATCAGGCACTAGGCACAAATCCATAGCATTCAAACCAGAGGAGCCTCGACCTTCTAAAGCCTTCAATCTTTCTTCTAGGAGATGGAATTTTCTCTCATTTTCCTCGATCGGGAACTTGAAAGCTTCAAGTTCAGAATCGTTCTCATGGTGTGAATCCTCCTTGTTATGAACTTCCACGGGCACAGGTTTTGATCCCCCATTAGCAACAGTGGTTGGAGTACCATTAGCCAACTTAGCAACACTTTGTCTTAGCTCTTCTTGCCCTTGAACAACAGCATGGAGAGTCTCCAAGAGTTGGGTCATCCTCTCCCCCGTAGTATCCATGTCCTTACGAAGTTCTGCCTGATTCTGTTCAAGATGGTCCATGATTTTCCTGATTAATCCTTGTATGCTACAGATGTAGGGAAGTCAAATTTGTTGATGAAGCAGAAATCTGGATTGAAAGGGACCCCAATTAGCTTCTGATACGGAACCATGACATGCAACATGATATGAATGCAATGTTTCATTTCCAAGGGATCCTAAAGTCTTTTCGCACTTCTTGTTTTTCTCTTTTTCTTTTGGAATCAAAGCCTTATTTTGTATATAATATCTTTTCTTTTTCTTTTTTTGCTTTTCGATTTCCTTTTTCTCTCTCTTTTTTTTTTTGCAAATAGACTTTAGGATCCCCACAAATGAGGTGGATGAAGTAATGATGTTATGCAATGCAAAAGCATGGGACCAAGATCCATATAATCTTAGTAACCACTTTATAATCCTCTGAATAACTGATGTAGGTGGAACGTCATGAGATCAAAGGTTCAGCATAGGCATCTCAGAACCAAAGGAACCATAGTCACCAACAGAACCAAATAGTCACCAATGGAACCAAATAGTCACCAACGGAACCAAATAGTCACCAACGGTACCTGTCATGTATATCCCTCCCCACTCACGGGTGTAGTCTAGGTCAGGGTAAGGTTAAAATGGCAACCAGCGTTATCAGTCCTCCTGAGGCACCACCGTTGTTGCATCTACATGCCAACAATGATACCCCATTTGGACCTCGACTGGGCGTGGGTCTCATGATCGCACTAGACAAGACCTGACATCTCATCGGCGTCATGACTATCCACTCTATCCTAGGTATCCTATGTGTCAACTCTGGCCTGGGTATTGGGCCTTTTACCTCATAGAAACATCCCACCCAACCTGCAAACAGAGAAAATATGTGGCCCCCACGGGGACCCATAATATAGTCCAGAATGCGAGAAAGTAAATATGATATGAAAGCGGAAAATAGACATGATATGCAAACACATATATATATACAGGATGCAAGCATATAAACAAACAAAGAAAAACACCCAAAGAAAAGAAACAAACAAAGGCTAGGATCGACTCGCTAAGAATGGACCAGCACAGGTCTATCACATCCCCAGTGAAGTCGCCAGCTGTCGCACGCTCGCGAAAAATGAACAGAGTCGCCACCAATATATTTATCCCATAAGGGAAAGGAATACCAGGAAACCTAACAAAGGAAGGAACAGGGTCTTGCGACCAGAGAATCAAGGTACGGGAGTCGGTTACGCAAGGGGAAGGTGCTAGCACCCCTCACGCCCATCGTACTCGATGGTATCCACCTATGTCTGTTTCTATCTAATGGGTGTATACTATGTCTATGTCTAAATGCGAATGAATGCAAAAATGTAGGGAAAATAAAAAAAAGTACTCGCACGGGCCCTACCCCGCTGCCTACGTATCCTTTTCAGGAATCAGAGTTACCGTAGCTCGGCTAAAGACTTTCTGTTTGTTTTTGTGTTTTTGATTGGTGTTTTTTAAGGGGATTTAATTTTGTGACTTAGATCATACCAAAAGAATTTTGTTTGTTTTTTGAATATTTAGAGAATGCACATCGAGGTCTACACCACAATCGATTCTCTAAATGACGGATAAGAAATACATCGAAATCTACATTCCAATCATTTCTTTCCGTTTAGTAGAAAAGAACGTACATCGGGGCCTACACCCCAATCATTTCTTTTCTACTACGTGGGGAAGAACGTACATCGGGGCCTACGCCCCAATCATTTCTTTCCCACCATATATCAGAAGTGTGACAGTATGATCTTTGTCAGGTTTTTATTAAGTATTTTAAGAGTTAAAAAGAAAAAGAATGCAATGGGGTACTAATCCTAAATTCTAATCTAAGTGTTATTGTTGTTTACAAGGGAAATCCTAAGCCTAATGATCAATATAAATTGCATAAATGCAACAAAATAATGGGCAAAAGTTAAACAACTCATCAAGGAACATATAAAGCAAACAAAAGGGATTCAGTCAAAATTCTATCTAAAATTATTCACAAAAGGAATCAAAACAAAAATACAAGCATACTTATGAAAGAAATGATTTATTAGAAGTATCGAAACGATTAAAAGGAATCGACAAAAATTATGACAATTATTTACACATTCTAAAATACCTAAGAACCATTTTTGTGTATTTTTATATGAGTTAAAAGGAATTATGAATTAAAAGTAAAAGAAAACAAAATTAAACTACAGGGGGTGCAACGGCAGTTTTTCAAATGAACTAAAATTAGTTAACAGCAACTCTGGGCTTAGACAGGGGTGTGGGGATAGCAAGGGCGTCCAGGCACGGATTCATGAACGTGTGGTGTGTTAGCAAACGGAGGGTGCGGCCAGCAACAGGGAATTATGTTCAGATTTTTTATCAAATAATAAAAAAAAAAATTTAACACTAAGAAAATTAAACGAGAAGAGGAATTAGGGTTACGCTGATTTGTGACCATTGGAGTCCTTGGAACTCAGGCTTCTTCTTCTCTTTCAACGGCGCCGGAATGATTTCCACTTCTCCGATCGATTTTCGCCGCCATTAAACGAACAACACTTTTATCTCATCCTTCTCTCTCAATCGTTCTCAGCTCAACGCTTTGGTTCTTTTCTTGTTGCAGATGAAACTACGATAACGATGATGGCGATTGAAGCAGGTGTCGCAACGAAGGTCGAATAGAGATTAATTCGATGACGCTGCAAAGTCGAAGTTCTTCGTGGAATCTTGATGCGTGGCTGATTTCTTTGGTCGCGAGGAGATGAAACTGATTGGAGATCGACGGTGATTACGTGATGGAAGTTGTTGTAGTTGAAGATTGAATGAAACGCAGAGTTGAGGATGAAGATTATTGCAGTGACTCGAACGATGTAAATGGAGTAGAGGAAGAAGATGCTAGGCGTTCGGTACCTTCTTCAATCGCAAGCAAAATCAATAGAAAACCAGAAATCTTCGCTCAGGTACGGCGCTCCGTTTCCTCCGATTTACCTCCACTTTTGTTTCCGTCTTCTGCACTTTTGTGTTCTATAGAATGTTGTCATTCTTGCGGAGCAGTGGCGGCGATGAAGATGAACGTTGAATTGTTGTTATGCAGGTTTCAGTGAAGATAATGATGGAGAAGAGAGGATGAAGGTGATGAAGATGGGAAGAAGATAGTGATTGAAGAGGGTGAAGTGTTCAGAGAGTGAGAGAATGAGAGATGAAGATGGTGATTCTGAGATTGTGAAGATGACGTGTGCCGGAAGAAGATATTGTGGCTTGAAGAATTCTGTTATATAGGTTAAAGGAAGAGATTCAGTTAGAGGTTAGTTACAGGTTCTCAGTTTTTTTTCCCTTTTCTGTTATCACTGAATCCTCTCTTCTTTCTCTTCTGGTTTTTCTGTTATAATCTGTTTTGTTGGTTGATAGGTAGTTAGGATTGGTTCTGTTATGCTAGTGACGGTTAGGGAGGGTTAGAAAGTTAGTTAGGTTAGGAATTAGTTATGAGGTGGTTATATATGCTGTTATGGTTATGTCAGTTAGGGAAAAGAAACTGAATGACAAACTGTTGTTGTTTTTTTGTAGATTTAGTTGAACAAGTTTATAAGACTATTGGAGGGGTGGCTGGTACTTGAAATTAGAGACTTGTAATTGGTATTAAAGATGACTTGGAATTCTGTCTTGACAGGGACTGTTTTTGAACTGAGTTTTTTGGACTAGTTTAATTGATAATGTGTAGGTATGCTTGAATGGGGTTAATATGATAATGTGAACTTCTTTTTTCTTAGTAAATGGTTCTCGGATAAATGTTGAGTGCAACAGCTTATTGTTTGTTTTCTTTGAATGAAACTTGTTTGGGAATTTGTTATGCTGTTTGAAAATTGAATATGATTGATGATGGCGTGTTATTCTTGTGCAGGGTCTGACTTGGTGCAGTAGGATGGTAATGTTGACTGAGATATAGGACTTTGCTTATGGCTTTTATCTTGGATAGATTTGGATGATGACTGTTGGCACTTGTTGGAGGCTCTGGATGGACCTGAAGATGCTGAATAGTTTTTTCTTTCCGGAGAGTCAAACTAGATTGGTCAAGGGTCTCAAACAATTCTATGTTATGTAATTACCCTCTTGTAACATAGAACTTTCCTTTATACTCTTCCACCTGAATGAGCTTTCAGTTTTGTAATGGAATGAAGTTTCTAACTTGAAGTGTAACTTGTGATGAATGATGGATTTTAATGGACTTTTGAATCGGTGTGGATTTTGGATGATAATGTGATGGAGACATTTAGTTTTCCTCTTTTAAATCCAAAGCTTGAATTCTCTTTGACTTTAGGTCCACAAAATCCATGGTGCACTAACTCTTGCATTTGAAGCGACAAAACTGTCCTGACCGAAGTCTCTACTAGCTCACTTCTTATGCCACTGCACTTGTACCACAATAATACTTTGCGTCTTTGAATGTGATAAGAAATAAAGCCCAGCATAACACTTTAACATAAGATCCAATGAACCTCACTTGAATTAACCAACTTAGACACCCTGACAAAAATCCTAATCTTCTGATACATATAGGGAGATAAACTCCAAACTCTTGATCTTGGTGAATCGTGAGAAAAAATGGCCTTGTAGCTTAATGATAGAGAAGTCCATAATAACCATGAGTTCAAACCCTGATTTCAATCACCCAACGCATACAGAGGAACCAGTTGAAACAGGTTAATTTAAGGTAGGAGCCTCAAAGCTATGTGGAAGCCCTACACTTTCAACCAATGATCCCAAGCCAAATATATTGATTAATGATGCATGATGTGTTAGATAACCTAATGGAGGGATGCATATGAATGTAAAGCCTAAGCTAGTTAAACACAAAAGGGTAGGACAAATTTGGGGTATGACACCCGTGTGAAACCTCTGTCTTTGCATCAAACTTGCTTTTCTAGCCACTTTTTGACACGGACCGTGTGCATGCACACGGGTGCCCGTGTGGCCCTCAGCTTTGGCTTTTTCGGCTTCTTTTTCCATTCGTGCGCGCCATAAGTCTCTATCTCTCCCGTGCATCAACCTGGCCAAAAACAAACTAACAACCAGCGCATAAAACGACACTTTTATAATACTCAAAACACATTAAAATGCAACAAAGCCATACGACCGAAAAACAAGAAACTTACTTTAAAAACATATGCCAATGCCGCTTAGTATTACCAAGATTACGAATTTCGGTCGGAAAAAGGTGCGGAAACTTACTAGAAATGGTGACCGATCACAACCCCACACTTATCTCATTGCTTGTCCTCAAGTGATGTATCGAGGCAAAACAGAGGTCACCTGACGAGATTCTTTTCTCCAACACACAATCAGGTTTTTCGCAAGATTCCTTCACTTAGCAATCGAGTTTCTGGTTTCCTTCTTCAAACTATCCACTGCATTATCACTTTCGAGCACGTTTTCACCTGCAAGCTTTTCATACTCTCACAAAATCTCTCCGGGTTAAAGTGTCTACACTCACAGTACCAAGGCATGCATATTACTTTTAACTTTGAATAAATCCTCAAATCACTACACACAGAGATTACACACACTTTATGAGGTCTTAGGGATGTAACGTGGCTTTGGTTTGGCGGGTAAACAAGGAACGGGGTAACAAATGGTTTAGGTGCTCGGCATTACATAGGATTCACTTCTCTACTCATTTTGATATGAATCGTAAGAATGGGATTTGAACTTTTTTTTTTTTCAGACTAAAAGTGGACCGGGGCAAATATCTTATTCTGCTTTGAGATTTAAACCTCTTTTTGTTGGCGGCTTTCACAAGATCATATTCATCTTTTTCTTTCTTTTTTTTTTTTTTGAGATATTCTCTTTTTTTTTTCTTGCCCCCCTTTTCAATGGTTCACAACCCCACACTTGGATCTTTTTAGTGTCTTAAAAGTGATTAATCATGAATGCCGAGCGATGACATGAACAATGAGATAACGGGTGATAAACAGACTAACACAATGAACAAAACAAATATTATGGCTCAAAGGGGGTTAACGATGGATAACATGCATACGGGATGGTTAGAAAGGCTCGGGGTTACAGAAAAAAAACTTGCCTCAGTGTGTGCTTTCATAGTGTGCTTGTGTTATGAGAAAATACGCAAAATCAAAGTGAATAGTGCCATACCTGACTGGGCTCTCATATGGATGTTATAAATTTGGCTCTGACATCTCACCGGGTAGGTTAAGCTTGCATGCTTCAAAGTGCTCTAGGTGTCCTGCAATTTCCTTTCCTCTAAAGTTCACCATACTCTCTCTTGGTTCAGTGTTTCCTCATTGCGTCCAACCTTCTTTTCTTTGATTGTGTCAACTTCCGTGGTGCCTGTAGAGATCAAGTGTGAGATGTGTTGTTCAACCACTAGCTATTAGTTTGCTCCCCTCCGACTTGTATCAATCACCTGGTAACACCATGACAGCACTGCACCATACAAACTTGAAAGAAACATACTTTAACATAAAAGTAACACAAACGAACACACTCAAATCACCCAAACTAAAATCAAAAACGGAAAGCAAAGCAATAAAATAACAAAAGAACCTCCCCCACACCTGAACGAAACATTGACCTCAATGTTTCAATTCGAGATAGCGAGGGTGAACTCACAGAGGGTACTGCGACTCCAGCTTCCGCTTCCTAGCTTTCACCAGAGAGACCCACTTTTCTTTATTTTCTGAAAAACAAAACAAAAAGTAAACTGCATTATTAAAACCGTGGGTTGCCTCCCACGAAGCGCTTCGTTTAACGTCGCATGGCTCGACGGTCCATTACCCTTTATTAAGGAGGGTACTTCCTTTTCCAAACCTGGTTGCTTGTCACTTCTCCAAACCTGACTGCTTTTCTCTTCAAGCTACTATCCACTTTCATCTTCTCACTTTGATTGTCCTCTTTTTTCTTCTTTTTGATTTCTTGAATGAACGCGGAACTTATGATAGGTGTATGAGCTGAGGCCACCTTAGAGATGATACTTGAAACTTTTTCGGAATGGTGTGGACTTTTGCTGGCTCCCTCACTTCTGATCATACCAACTTTAGATTGATTATTCCTACCAGCAGCTTCTTCTTTGACTTCTAACACCTTCAATGTTACCTCCTCATCAAATGATTTAACTACGAGTTCCCCTTTTTCAATATCCAAATTGCAGCGACTAGTAAGCAGAAAGGGTCGCCCAAGAAGGATTGGAGTCTCTTCATCCTCAGGAATGTCCATGATGTGGAAATCAACTGGGTAAACAAACTTGTCAATCTCTACCATTACATCTTCGGCTATCCCATATGAATTCTTAATAGTGTGATCAGCAAATTGCAACTTTGTTTCACTCTCGCTTATTTTTCCAATCTCCAGCTTTTTGAAGATGGACAATGGCATCAAACTCACACTAGAACCAGAATCAATTAGCACCTTTTTGAACACTCTGTCATTTATGGTGCACGGTATTGCCACCACTCCAGGGTCTTTCTTCTTAATGGGGATCTTCCTTGCTGGCGAGACTCTACCACACTTTTCAGTCACAATTTTTGTTTCATCTCCCACTTGTCTTTTCTTAGAAATTACCTCTTTCATAAATTTCTTGTATAAAGGCATATTCTCAAGTGCTTCAAAGAAAGGTAAGTTAATCTCTAACTTCTTGAACATTGCAGCAAACTTCTCAAAATCCTTCTCTTTCGAATCCTTCTTGGCCGCTCTAGAGGGGAATGGTAATTTGACCACCGGTTTAGTTTCTTTCTTATTTTTCTCTTCTAGTGGCTTAACCGGTGATATCACTACTTCAGGCTCTTTTGGATTTTCTCTAATTTCTAGATCTACCTCTATGACTAAGTTGTCATCTATCTCCTCCTCTTCTTCAGGCTCTGGCGCTTTCTGACTTCTTGTTGTAACAACATTAATTTTTTCTTGGTTTTTTGGATTTGCCACAGTTGAGCTTGGAAGAGTACCTTGTGCCTGTATAGTGAGATGTTGTGCTATCTGACCCACTTGAACTTCCAGATTTTTGATTGAAGCTGTTGTGTTCCTATGGTTGTTTCTTGTCTCTTCTTGAAACTGGAAACATTGTCCGGCCAATCTCTCAATAGCTACTTCCCATTCTGCCTTTTGAGGAACTTGTTGTTGATCTTTCCATGAGAAGTTTGGATGATTCTTCCATCCCGGATTATAGGTGTTAGAATAAGGATTGTTCTGCTTCAAGAACTTGATTTCTTCAATTTGTTGAGGAGTTGCAAAACAATACACAGTTTGGTGAGGACCATTACAAATCTCACAACTGACCGTCTGAGCCGGTTGAACTTGAGCCACAGTTTGAGTCTCAACAGTCATCTTCTTGAGTCTTCTCTCGACTTCAGCTGCAATTTGGTCTTCCATTTTCACAACTTGATTAGCCAACTTTAAATCAATCATCCCTTCCGGCTGGCTTACACTACGATCATATAATTCCAAATGCTCATTCGCAGCAATGGCTTCAATGATCTTCTTGATACCAGTGGCTGTTGTAAAATTAGATGAGCCACCGGCAGCTGTGTCAATGAGTTGCTTAGTCTTCATCTTGAGGCCATTCACAAAGTTCTGCATCTGTTCAGTCGCATCCATATTGTGAGTAGGACATGCAACTAATAATCGTTTAAACCTCTTGTACGCATCTCCAAGTGATTCTCCTTCCTTCTGTTTAAAATTTACTATGTCATACCTCTTACGGATATACACAGAAGCAGGAAAATACTCGTTGAGAAATGTCGTCTCCATTTGTTGCCAAGTTGTAATGCTCCCAGCAGGTAAAGAGTAGAACCACTCTTCAGCATCTTCTGAAAGGGTAAAGGGAAACATTACCAACTTTTTCGCTTCCTCGGAGTGTCCTTCAATTTTTAACGACGTGGTCATCGTGAGAAATCTCTGTAAATGCTTATTTGCATCTTCAATGATTTTTCCCGAAAAAGGTCTCTTTTCGAGTTGCTGGATCGTTGAAGGGTGCAACTGAAAATGAGCAACATTGACCGGTTGATTTACTATTGTCAACCGTCCAGTTGGAGCATTTGTTCCTCCATAATCACCCAGAAGTCTCTCCACTGGAGGTGGATCGGCAGCCATGGTTTCAGACTCGGTGTCTGAATGTTCGGAATGAACCGAAATTACTTCCTCTTCTTCAGATTCAGAAACTGTTAGTGTTGCTTTTGATGTTTCCGGTCTTTCTTGCCTGGCTTCACGGAGTCTGGTACGCAATGATCTTTCTGGTTCTGCGTCAAAAAGAAGTTCAGCTGAGGTCTTACCTCGCATCCACGGATTAGACAATTATTAGTAGCAATAAATCAAAATACAGAAAGGAAAATTTTGGTTGCAGAGCAACAAAATTTCAATTGAATTACAAATTGAACTTATATTTCTGGCAGTCCCCGGCAACGGCGCCAAAAACTTGATTGGAAAATAGCAAGTGTACTATTTTTACCGATGTAGTAATAATAGGATTTATCCCAAATATCGATCTCGTGGACTGCGTAGGAAATATAAGTTATTTTAATGATTCAATTGAACAAAAGACCATGGGGGTTTTGTTGTTTGACTAGAAATAATGATAAATGACAACAAATCAATAAGAGACGTAAATGTGACTTTAAAACAATATGAGAGAATATGCTAGGGTGAGTGTATGAATTGCCTTGCAATGACCCTTAATCCTTAGTTATAAAATATCAATGTACATGAACTATTACCGAATCTCAAGAGTTATCTTCCCTAATTCCTCAGAGGAAAACCTTTTGATACTTTCTTGTATCCTAATTCCTTAGCAATTCAAGAAGTAATCAAGCGCAATATAATTTATCAAGATTAGTATGGCTACTACGAAGCATCCTCATTCCTAAGCAATAACAATCGTAATATAATTTTGCAAACAGCGATAAGGTGGTTTGTCCGACCTAAACCTTAACCGTAAATCAAAAATCTATTTGTCAGATAGATAGAGCAATAAGCACTTTGCACAATCAAATAATTTCACACACATAAATATTCTTTAACATAAAGGAAATTAGGTTCAATGACAATAGCAATTCAGGGACACCCCCCTAGCATTGGGGGGTTTAGCCGCTCATAATATTCAAAGAAAATACAATAGGAAGATTAGACATTACAAGAAAATAGGATTGCTTTGATCTTCAATCGCAATTGCTCTTGAAGATCTCTGTTCTCCAAAACCCTTGAGAGCTCTCCTCTTTCTTCTGCAATTCTTTCGTACCTCCCAAAAGTCCCCTTCTCTTTGCCCTAAGGTTGTTCTTATAACTCGCTTCCATTCAGGTTGAAACTGAAGTACCAAAAATACCCTTACTGGTCCCCTTCTGGTGAGAAAAATAATGAAAATAAAATCAGCACGCTTCAACAACACGGGCCGTGTTGCTGCACACGGGCGCCCGTGTTATTTCTCTGCTCCTAGGCCAAAAACACATGTTCCCTGCATCTTTTCACACGGACCGTGTGCCTGCACACGGGTGCCCGTGTGAAACCTCTGTCTTTGCATCAAACTTGCTTTTCTAGCCACTTTTTGACACGGACCGTGTGCATGCACACGGGTGCCCGTGTGGCCCTCAGCTTTGGCTTTTTCGGCTTCTTTTTCCATTCGTGCGCGCCATAAGTCTCTATCTCTCCCGTGCATCAACCTGGCCAAAAACAAACTAACAACCAGCGCATAAAACGACACTTTTATAATACTCAAAACACATTAAAATGCAACAAAGCCATACGACCGAAAAACAAGAAACTTACTTTAAAAACATATGCCAATGCCGCTTAGTATTACCAAGATTACGAATTTCGGTCGGAAAAAGGTGCGGAAACTTACTAGAAATGGTGACCGGTCATTTAACGTCACGCGGTGGCCCATTTTAAGCAAAGATCAGTAGAATATTAATAGATAATTGTCTGATCCTAGTCATGTAATGGTTAGAAATCTCTTTAGCAACGTTCATCATTAGCTCCAAAAACAATGTCTAATAGAAGTCTGTATATTCATTAGAACAACCTGAATCATATTAAAAAACATGCCCAGTGCCTCCTGCAAATCGTGCATCTAGAAATTGAAAATTAAGTTTCTTTTTCGAAACAGCGGTAAATGCCTTGCTAAAATGTCTTTTTCATTAACAATAACAATGTGTCCATACTACGTGTGAACATATTTAAAGTTAGAAGTGTATTTAAAGTTCAAAAATTGATATAGTGTAAAAATTAGAAAACCTAGCCAAATGGACCAAAAATTCAGAGTGAAATACCTGGACCGCTCAATGGCTATGGTTTCGTTTCTAATAATAGCACGAAGTCAAATCATTTCTAAATCGTCAGAAATGGTTGAGTTATAGAGACGGAAGATAAGTTTGAAAAAATGTTAAATCTGCAAATGATGCCCACCTCATATATAGCTGCCTGGAATATTAAATTTTTGTTAAATCTCTCATATAACAAAATTATAAAACAACATTAATATAAAGGAAATTAAAGTAGAGAACCCGTCAAAATATATGAAACCACCGGAGAAACATACATGTTAGACTAAATATTTTCGACACTTAAACTCTAGTTTCTTTGTTTTTTTTTCAAATCCCTTTTACTTTATTTCCAATCCCACCCACGATTCTCAATCTCGCTATTAGTTGATTTTTTTCTTTGTAAAATCCATAATTTGATATGCTCATATATGCAAATTCTGATATTATTTAAATACAATCTCAAATGATTTGATTTCTTTTTCTGCTCACTTTTTATATTGCATACCAATGGTGTAAAAATAAGACCCATGAACAACCAGGGATCAAGAAAACACGAGTGAATTTGAGTGGGAGAAAAAATAGTTGAATTTTGAAAAAAATTATAGAAGTTTTAGAAATAAATCAATAAATTATTATCAGTAACTAATGATAGAAAAAGATAGTGAATTAAATAATCACGTGATTATAATTAATACTATAGTCGTCAGATTAAAGGAAATAAAAGGACGTAGTAATTACTGATCTCTCATTTCTCTTTATCTATTGTTTAGTATTATCTTCATTTTTTTTCTTTCTTATTTTAGAACACATGTATTACACTAGGTGTTTGTATCTTCTGCTGCGCTTGTATGTAGCTTCCCCTGCTACTCCATATCCAATGGTTAAGAAATAAGGACATATTAATGATTGAGAAGAAAGATAAAACCAAAAAATAATCCAAAGGTCATACGTAGAGACGATTTAGATCCATCTACTAATGGATATATTTAAAGAAATGGTACAAATTTTTCTATTAAATTGCAATTAACCTTCTAATTTTTCTATCCGATGAAGTTGAAGGTATTAGCATGCCATGGAGAAATTTCATAATTTTTCTATCGGATGAAGTTGAAGGTAGTAGCATGCCATGGAGAAATTTCATATGATATACAAATGACGGTAACAGGGGACAATGAGAAGGCGATCAAACGGTATGATATGATGAAGATGGAGAAATATGTTATCAAGAAAAAGGAAAGGGAGAATATCATACCGTTTCATTCTTGTTGTGTTTTGATGTTGTAACCTTGTAATCTCCAAATCATAATGAAATTGGGGTTAGGTCATGTTGGGGATTAGGGGGTTGTCATGTTTCTTGTATTGCTTATTGATTGTGTGGTTTGCGTTAGAGCTTCAAAAGCTCATCCATGGCGGAATAAAAATAGAGGGAGTTCACGATACAGAGATTGAAACTGAGAGAGGGTTTCAGTTTTGTTTTTCGTTGTGAGGGATAAGAAAAAAGAGTTGAGAGATTTGGTGAGATTGCTGTTGTGAATGTTTTCAGAAAAATCGTGAATGAAGGAGCAAAGAACGCAAGGGTGAGAGATCAATGTTAGAATTTTTTGGGGTCATACATGTAATAAATTAATGTGTTAGGACCATTATTTAATTAGCCAAATTAAAGTGATCTATTTAATGTAAAATTTATGGCTAAGGATGTAATTGTCATGAAAAATATTGTGTAGATACCAAAAGTCTTATTTCTATTATTTGTGATGGGTAAAATTGGAATAAGAAAACTTGAATAATCATGACCCTTCATGGAAGGGCATGAGATTCTAAACTTGAATAGGCATGACTCTTCATGAAAGGGCATGTAATTCATATAAATAAAGGGGTTATGGTCCCCAATTGTAGAGACGAAACTAGAAAATTATCATAGAATATTTATTCTCTTTATCCCATTGAAAGAGAAACTAAGGAATTAAGAAATCTACAATTGGAAGGTCATTTTCCTATCAAGATCATCTTCTTCTCATTAAAAATTCATGGATTTTAAAGTTACGCTTCCGCTTTCTATTTCATCTTGAATTAAGTATGGGTTCACAAAGTTTTTGATTTATTAGAAAATTTCCAACAAGTGGTATCAGAGCCACCAATACTTAATTCATGTGTGAATTTTGATTATTCTTGATATTAAGATTTCCAAAATTGAATTATTGTCGTAAAAGAATTAATTTTATTGTACGCCTAAAGTTTTTGACATGAATGCAAATATGCAATACAATAATATATCACCTGATGCATGAATTAGAATCACATTAAAATTTAATCTGCACATCGGTAATCGGTAGGCGTGTTGTACTGTTTGCATAGCCTGCATAGCCGTGACCGTGAGTCAGATGTTTAATATGTTTATATTCTGTGTTTGGAGGTGTTAATATGCATGTGTTTGATAAATGCTTAACCCTTCAAATCATGTTCCTCCTAAACAGATTTTTCCCTATGGCTTATGATTAAACACTTTGCATGCATCCTCATTTTTTTTTTTATAAAATATTTCTTTACATTTTTTTATGGGTGATGTAACAAATTCATCTCATTTAGTGTCTCATATATAAATGGGTGTGCAAGTTCACCCTATGGATTCAACGTTACCTATATTTTATATTAAAAAAAAAAGTAAATAAATAAATAAAATTTCTAGAATTTGAACTTGTTATGATACGTGTGAATGAGAACTTGAGATAGATATGTAAAGAACACAATTCTATTTATAATGTTAATGAAAATTAATATTGGGAATAAATATATCTCAATTTCAAAAAATTAATTTAATTCAACTTGTCATAATTTTAAATAAAAGGTATTTGACATTTTAAATGATTCTATTGAGACTAGAAATCACCAAAGTGACTCTTCTTTTATGGATTTGATCATGAGAAATGTTAAATGTTAGTGTGCATATGTTTCTATGTGAGTATTAGTTGGCCCAAAGGAAATTTGATATTTGACATGAATATATACACACACTTGTAATGATAAACATGTGATAATTTTAAGGCTTCAAATGTGAATGATAAATCAATCCAAAGAGAGGTTTATTATTCGACATCTTTTATTATCAATGTTGGATCGTTATGACAAGAGTATCACTAGCAATTAATATTATTGTCCAAAGACTTGATATTGATGGTGCACTAGATATCTTGAGATGGGTTATGACATTATTTGAACATATATTATTTGAGTTTATTTAAGATTGATTTCAAATCGTAAAGTTTCGGTTCTTAATTGTGTTAACTTTAAGGACTAAAAGGAGAACATTTTAATTGTTCTTGGATGCATGGATCTTGACCTTGCATTAAGGATACAACAATCTCTTCTCCCATAGACTCTAGTACCTCTAACGAAAGGAAACATTATGAGGAGTGGGGATTGCTCCAATCGCGTAAATCTTATAATCATAAAGCGCGACATTTCAGGGGCATTTAAGGATACTATATCTAAAGAAATAACAAGTGCCAAAGACTTTCTTGTTGAAATTGAAAAGCGCTTTGCTAAAAGCGATAAAGCATAAACAAGCACACTTCTTCAAAGCTTGATTTCTATAAAGTATAAAGGCAAAGGAAACATAAGAAAGTATATTATGAAAATGTCTAATATTGCTTCCAACAAATTTATGGCACAAAAGCTTGAGTTGTCGGATAATTTACTCGTGCATTTGGTATTAATATCTCTTTCTGCACAATTTGGTCAATTTAAGATAAACTATAATTGACAAAAGGAAAGAGTACAAAGTGGACAAATTTTTATAGAACATTTAAGGACAAACTCCATGATAGCGGACCCTATGACAAAGGGGCTTCCACCCAAGGTCTTTCATGAGCAAACTGCTCACATGGGTGTTATAGAATTAGAGGATTCTTTGGTTTAGTTGGAGTTAGTCGTTGTTATCAATTATGTTCTATGTTTGATAGTATATTCATATTACGTTCTGATCAGAAATAAAGTTTAGTTATTCAGTTTATTGCACTTTGTATGATAATATGGATTTCATTAAAGTAAGGTGGACCAGTTGAAAATTGACATGTATTGATCACCTTCATGTGATTTTCATGCTGCACATTTCATGATTAATCTATGTCATTTAGTTGTGTTTATATTTGTGATCATTGATGGGTTTAATTATGACTGATATAATGAAAACCGCTTTGGTCCTATATATTGATGTAATTAATGGACGAGATGGGGATATGTCCAATGTTTATAATGGAAAATTTTGAGCTTATAAAGTCTAACACATTTATAAGGATACATATATGACCAGTGGGAGATTGTTAGAATTTTTTGGGGTCATACATGTAATAAATTAATGTGTTAGGACCATTATTTAATTAGCCAAATTAAAGTGATCTATTTAATGTAAAATTTATGGCTAAGGATGTAATTGTCATGAAAAATATTGTGTAGATACCAAAAGTCTTATTTCTATTATTTGTGATGGGTAAAATTGGAATAAGAAAACTTGAATAATCATGACCCTTCATGGAAGGGCATGAGATTCTAAACTTGAATAGGCATGACTCTTCATGAAAGGGCATGTAATTCATATAAATAAGGGGTTATGGTCCCCAATTGTAGAGACGAAACTAGAAAATTATCATAGAATATTTATTCTCTTTATCCCATTGAAAGAGAAACTAAGGAATTAAGAAATCTACAATTGGAAGGTCATTTTCCTATCAAGATCATCTTCTTCTCATTAAAAATTCATGGATTTTAAAGGTACGCTTCCGCTTTCTATTTCATCTTGAATTAAGTATGGGTTCACAAAGTTTTTGATTTATTAGAAAATTTCCAACAATCAAGTGAGGCGCAGTGTTTACCTTAGGCTATGTTTGGATAGAGTAAAATGAACGGAGCGGAATAGAAAAGTTATGAGCGGAATGGAATAAAGATTGCATTCCATTGTTTGGGTATTTCATGACGGAATAAAGAGATTTTGTGATTCCGCCCAAATTGGAGGGTATAAAAAATGATGAAAAGTGATGGAATGGGATGGAGTGCATTCCATCTGGTTCCGCTCCATTCCATCAGTTTTTAATCAATCCAAATAATGGAATATAAGTTTATACCATTTCGTTCCATTCCATTTCACTCTCTTCCATCAATCCAAACATAGCCTTAGGGTTTTTTAAAACCCGGTGTTGTACTGATAAAGGGAAGACCATGGATCCGGATTTTACCTGGTCCGGCCCAGGGTTGTTTTTTGAGCTGTTTTTGCCATCATGGGCCTTATAACTCTCTACGAGTTTAACACCCCATGGCCCATTAATCCTTTTGTTCTTGTTTCCTTTCCTCTTATTTTTTTCATTTGTTTGATAATTTAAAACAAAAGAAAAACACAAAAAAACTTTAATTAGTTTTCGTTAAATAATTTAGTTATTAGGTTTTTATAATAATTAATTTATATTAGTTATTTATGCCTTAAAAAAATATAAAATACTAAAATACGTCATTTTTAGGATTAGACTTAATTGTAAATAATTAATTGGGTCATGTAATTCTTTTCAATTGGATTAATTTTACTATATTAACTAAATTGTACATTATTCTCCGATTAAGTTAACATCATCATATTTGTAAATGAATTCAAATATTCACTTGTAAATAATCATAACCCTTGTACATGAAAATCAAATATTTTTCAAGTTAAATTAATTCAACACTTAGCCCTAAATAAGAGCCAACCCTATCTTAAGTCTAGATTTTTTTGGGTTTTATTGTATTTGGATATTATGTTCAGGGTACCATACATTTCAAATTACATTTATCACCATCCCTCATTATAAAGCTTATCTCGTACATTGATGCTGATTGGGGTGGATGTCTTGACATCTAACGCTCTACATTTGGTTATTGTATTTTTCTAGGTTACAACCTTATCTATTGGTCTTCCAAAAGGCAGTCTACTCTCTCTCTCTCTCTCTCTCTCTCTCTCTCTCTCGTTCTATTATTGAAGCCCAATATAGGACTGTTGCCAATGTTGTCTCCAAATCGTGTTGGATTTGTAATCTTCTTCTGGAGCTCCAGTATTCTTCAGGTCATTTTGTGTATTGTGACAATGTTAGTGCCATCTATCTATCTAGTAATCTTGTGCACCATCAGCGTATTAAGCATATTGAGATGGACATTCATTTAGTTCAAATAAAGGTAGATCGTGGTCAGACATGCGTCATTCATGTTCACTTCAGATATCAAATTGCATACATCTTCACCAAAGAGCTTCCTCGCATTCTCTTTGATGATTTTTGGATCAGTCTAAACGTTAGTGAACCTTTCGCTTCGACCACAGGGGTGTGATAGAATATAATACTTGTTATAATTATAAAATATTTGTGATAATGATTTCCATGTAATTATGCTATATCGTAATTATGTTGTACCAAACATTGATATATATATATATATATATATATATATATATATATATATATATATATATATATATATATATATATATATATATATATATATATATATATATATATATATATATATATATATATATATATATATATATATATATATATATATATATATACACTAACATAATGAGAAAATTCAAGGATTCCAATATCTTACCATCGATGGAGAAACCACCACAATTTTTTTATGGTCTACTATGTTATGCCAACCGAATGTAAACCAAATCCTCACTACAAGGAATGATATAAATGAATTTCTATTGGCTTTTAATCCGAACCTAGACTGTTAGTTAATCCATATGAAGTAACATCATCTTTAAAGTTAGACAAATGGTGAATTTAGACAAATCTGAAGCCTCTTTCAGCCGTAATGCGAATGAAGAAGACAAGAATCTGATTTGTGCAAAGATGAGTGTCTCTACTGTCTTGAATCATTCCAACTACCTCGGTCTGCCGGTGGTATTTGGGAGGTCAAAGAAGGACATTTTTGCCATGGTTGTTGATACGTGTAAAT
>NC_081185.1:144187038-144247224 GCF_029867415.1 Vicia villosa | reverse complement strand
AAAGTAAGTTATGATCAAATGCCATCCATTCTAAAACAATGTTTTGTTTACTTTTCCCTTTATCCCAAAGATCATATCTTTAATAGTCTTGCAATGTGTGAACTTTGGGTAGCCCTTGGATTAGTTCAATCCCGAAATGGAAGAGAAAAGCTAGAGCATGTTGCAAGAAAATATATTGATGAGTTACATTCAAGATCATTTATTCAGGATGTCAATGACTTAGGCTTCTTTTGCCAGTTCAAAGTACATCATTTGATACAAGATCTTGCATTGTATGTTGCAGGAGACGAGTTTGTGGCGGTAAACTCACAAACTCGACATATACCTCAACAAGCAAGGCATTTATCATTTGTTGTTGAAGATAAGTCATTTGACCATGCTTTGTTCCCAGAGTCTAGAAGTGTGAGAAGCATACAATTTCCCATCAGGGGAATGGGTCTTGAGAGTGAAAGTGTTCTGAACACATGGCTGTCAAAGTATAAATACTTGCGTTATTTAAATTTAAGTAACTCTTCTTTTGAAACTGTGCCCAAATCAATTGCAAAATTAGAACACCTGTGTTTTCTCAATATTTCTCTTAATCAAAAAATCAGAACACTGCCAAATTCCATTTGTGAACTTCTAAATTTGCAAGTTTTGTCGTTTCAAGGATGCACAAAGCTTGAAGAGTTGCCTAAAGGGTTAGGAAAGTTGATTAGCCTCCGAATTCTGTGTGTTAGTACAAAACAATCTACTCTACCATACTATGAATTCGCTAGCTTGAACAATCTTCAAACTTTGATTTTTAAGGATTGTGTCAATCTAAAGTTTTTATTCGAACATCCACTCCCTTCTGTTGAAAAACTGCATTGTATTTCATGTGAGAGCCTGGAAAGCTTACCTCTCAATACTTTTCCTAAACTACAGACATTGTATATTCATGGTTGTCAGATGTTAAACTTGTCATTGGAGAATGAAAACTCAATCCAAAAGCTGAGGATGAAACATTTGTATCTCATTGATTTTCCAAAGCTTCTAACACTGCCTCAATGGATTGTATGTGCCGGGGACACTTTAGAGACCTTTTATATTATCAAGTTTCCCAATCTTCAAATGCTTCCTGAGTATCTCACTACAATGACTCGTCTTAAGAGGATCGGTATTATTAGTTGTTCTCAATTATTGAGTCTTCCAACAAGTGGATGGGATCACCTCACTGTACTTGACGATTTATTCATATGTGAGTGTCCTGAATTGTACCAAAAATGTCAGCCTCATTCTGGTGAGTACTGGCCCATGATTCGTCATATTAAAAACCTTCACATTGAAGAAGGAGAAAAGGAGGAGGAATGAAGTCATCAACCTTGGAAGGTAAACATTATTTTGTGTTATCAAATAAGTGTTGAAAAAAAAAGTTAGAGCTGAAATTGCATCAACTGTCAAAGTGATATAGTTTCATACAAAAAATATATAGTGAAGAATGTGAGTAAAACAAAGTTGAGTGTTTTGAAAGAAATGTTATCTTTGTGCAATGTCAAGATAGATGATGAGATTGGAGTGGAAAAGGGATAAGCAGCTTGAGGAGACACAGAGGAGAGCAGATCAATGGTTGATGGCATTTGAGAACATGAATGTCTAATAGTTGTTTTTATTATAGGCTTGTTGTATCATATGGTTCACAAATGAGATATGTCTTGCATAATACACAAGTTAATTTCTAACATTTGATCAAATAAGATTCTGAGATTTATTGATCTAATGGTAAAAAAATAAACCTGTATTATGGTGTAAGACTGTCTTACTTGTGCATATTAGACAAAGTCTTTATTGTAATGTTTGATGTATCTTAAGATTTCAAAATATTTATTTTGTTTCATGTTTGATGTATTTTAAGATTTCAAAATGTTGATATCTTTTATGTTATATTAACAGTTCTCAAAAACATACCTACGAAAACATTTGTTCTGATTTAACAGACCAAAGTTTTCTCCGTTCCAATCAATTCTTTCCTGCTGAATCAATGGAGGAATGGTTTATCTCCCCCATGTTTTTAGAAAAAGGACTTATTTTCTTCCTAAAATATTGGATACAATTGTAAAATAATATGTTTCACTTAAGAACTAAAAAAGATGATGCTATACTCAATTTGAGTCTCTTTAAGTAAAACATGTGTATGAAAACTCATAATTTTTCATTTGTTGAATCGAAAGTGATTTAAAGTGGCATGACAAACTTCTCATTAGAGAATAGAAATGTTTCCAGCTGTAGAAGAGATTAGTTTAATGCTATACATTTGATATTATACAATATTTCATATTCTCTGATAAATGATTGATAACCAAACCAGCAACGCAGGAAAGCAAAGCTTATCTATATTCTATATGATGTTGCTAACTCGCTCCTAGGGAAACTAGCTTTTCTTTGGAGCACGGGTACTCCATTTTAGGTAAAGTACGGGTACCAAATACGTACCAGGTATTGATATGCGTACGGTATGCATCAAAACGATATCAATTTATTTTATTTTCAAGTCGGTACACCAATCGATATATATTTAGTTTGGTACCACGTACCCAACTTTTTATTGTTTTTTCAGATGCTATAATTTCTATTTTTTTTACCGAGTAAAAATTATGTTATTTATTCTATTTATCCCTAAAAAAAATAGAAAGAAAAACTAATATATTGTATTAAAACTTCTTTCATACCCAAGTTCTTCATCTTCTTTATCGAAAGAAATTGAAGTACATATAGATTTATTCCATTGAAAAAAAATACACTCAATCTAAATAGAGCTGAAAATTTATTGATGAAGATAAATGATAAGTTGATATTCTTGAAGTTGCTAGTCTTTTCTAGAAAATTTGATCTAAAATCCGCTCTTTTTAATGATATTAAAGAGAAAAATATTAATATTCAGCACACACTCTTAACTATGCAGCTAAGACCATAAACATATTTCAATTAAAACCGGTTACAAATGATTTATAACCATAAGGAGATGAAAAGTGAAACTCTTGTTCATCACTTGCATTTTGCGTTTAGACATCATCATCATCACTATCTTGATTTGAAGAACATTTCCACACGTTTTCTGTAATTTAAATATCTTCTTGGGGTTCAGATACTGATAAATACCTACTCCTCTTCCTCTTGCCGCTTGAATGCAAATCTTTCCAAATTACATATCAAAAAAATCAGCAAACAAAAAGAAGGGGGAAATAGGGTTGACAGATTGTGGTGTTGAAGAGTAGCCCAAATCATCTACATTTCTTTAAGAAATGGTAATTGACATTTATCTGTCTAACCAAAGGACACCTATTCTAAAAGAGATCAATGGTTAGGATTTATTTTTACTTTATGTTATTTAAAGATTAATAAATAAAAAATTAGCATAAAGTGGAGATAATCAATTTTGGAGCCGAGAACACGAAACCCATTATGAAACCCACAACAATGTCATCTTCTTCAAGTATAACTAACCGGAAACGACCTTTCATCTTAATTTCTATACCCCATTTCACTCCTCTGCATAATCCCCTTTATTGTTTTAATGCTAGCATTTCACCTTACTATTATGCTATCTCGCCACCACACTTTCGTATCGTATCATATCGTGAGTTGTGTGCAAAATGCAGAAAATCTCTAACCATATACCACTGGATTGTGATGCTATGCCTATGGGTAAGAAACTCAACCAATTTCATTGGAACTCAACTAAAAAATGTATTTTTTTAATTTGCTTAAATAGTTTTATAGTGTTCTTTCTCATTTTATTATATAAACCTTAATTTCATTGTTATGACTTATGAGGAAATCATCATGTCAATTTGTGCTTTCATTGTTAATCTTTCGCTCATTTTAATCAGTGTCAACAATGTTGATTTTCACTTTTTGATGGCACAAGAGATGCACAGTAGGTGATTTTGACCTTCAACAACTCTTTAGTATATTTTTTTCAGAAGTCTCATATTAAGAATACTAGCTATGATGAGATGGAATGGATGATAGTTTAGGTGTAGGATGTTTTTGAGGTAATGTCTACAAAACAAAACAAAACAAAAAGGGCTTCCCCATTTTAATCAATTTAACATACATAACAAAGCAAAATGAAAAAGATAAAATTCAATTCATCCACTTCTTATTATTATTGCTCATTGATTCACTCAATGAAGCTCCAAAGCCCTGTGATGTTCGAATATCAAGTTAGAAATATAAAATGCAAGAGACAATGTGCATCTTATCATTTCATGAGGTAAGGTTCTACTGATTTCTGATAAAATAGCTGATATTTCAAACTTTTCATATTCATAAAAATTGACTGTATTATAAGTTTGACAACCTCGGCATAATTCTAACTCTTAAATTATTGAATACAAAAATTCGTAAAAATGGAACATGTAATTCACATTCCTACACTTGAGACATGTACTAACACTAACTATTATGCAACTCTGCATTACTATGCAGAACGCATCTATGAAAGTTGATTCAATGACTCGTTTTTTGACAGGAATGCTTCACCTGTTTTCAACCAGTTCACGTATTGCTTTTGCTCTCTTGTGTGTAGGTAGTGGAGAAGGAAATTGGTTAAGCTTCCTCCAATGCCCTTGGTTATCAGGTATTCCTTGAATGCTTTTTGCAAGTTAAAATCTGTTGTGAAAAACGATACCAATAACAAAGTATAATAGGGAATTAGGGAACAGAAGAAGAACACAAGAATTGGTTATAACTGCTATTCTTTCACTTTCTCTTAAAACAAGATTACAAGTTTACAAGAATAACAAATAACCTCTCTCACCCTAAATTAGGATTTGCAGCTTAGCAATGATGAGAGACTAGTATGCTATTTATAATAAAACCTAACATACTAACTAATGGGCTTTTTCAGCAAGGCCCATTACACAAGCCAACTTAATAAACAAGCTAACTTAACAAATTAGGGTTTAAACACTAAAACCTAATTTAACATGCTAACAACTCTAGCATCTTCGACATCTGCATGCTAGACCCATCTTCGACTACAGCATGCACACTTCGACACCAGCATGTGAACAATCCTTCGAATTCATGCTTAACTCTGTCGAACTGTCGAACCAAGAAGCTACCCTTCGACAATACTAGAGTTCGATCCAATATCTCACAAATCTCCACCTTGGACCTAACTCTACAACGTCAAGGAACAAACTAGCTTTCTTCATGCAGCTTTATCAACTGCATACAGTGGAAAAACTTGCAACTCGGCAATGTCTTGGTGATCATATCAGCAGCATTGTCTTCAGTCGAAACCTTCAGCACTTGGACTTCTCCACGCTCGATTACTCCTCTGACGAAATGCAGCCTCACATCAATGTGCTTAGTTCGCTCATGATAGGCTGAATTCTTCGACAGGTGTATTGCACTTTGACTATCACATTTAACAGTGATACCTCGACCTTGAAGTTTTAGCTCCTTCGCAAAACCTTCAAGCCACAATGCTTCTTTCACAGCTTCAGTTAGGGCAATATACTCCGCTTCAGTGGTTGATAGAGCAACAACCTTCTGAAGTGTTGCTTTCCAACTAATTGCAGTGCCAAACATAGTGAAAACATATCCAGAAATAGATTTTCTGGAATCCATACAACCTGCATAATCAGAGTCGACATATCCTTCTATTACTGCTTTACTATCTTCACCCAAGGCTCCACCATAAATTAGGACTCTATTCAGACACCCATTTATGTACCTTAAAATCCACTTCAATGCTTGCCAGTGAACCTTTCCAGGATTCGCCATGTACCTGCTTACAAGACTGACTGCGTAAGCTATGTCGGGTCTAGTACAGACCATAGCATACATCAAAGAGCCGACTATATTAGCATATGGGATGCTATTCATATAGGCTCTTTCGACATCAGTACTGGGACACTGATCAATACTCAGCTTGAATTGAGGGTTTGTTGGAGTCACAACTGGCTTTGAATTCGACATACCATACTTTTCAAGAATCTTCCGTAGATATGCCTCTTGAGATAAGCATATCTTCGACTTCTTTCTATCTCTTCGAATGTCAATTCCAAGAATCCTAGAAGCAGCTCCCAGATCCTTCATATCGAACTCCTTATTGAGTTCAGCCTTCACCCTCATCACATCTTCAACATTGTTGCTTGCTATGGGAATATCATCCACATAAAGCAACAAAATAACAAATGAATTACCAGGTCGAAATCTGAAGTAAACGCAGTGGTCGAACTGACTTCTAATGAAACTTATGCGTGCCATGAACTTGTCGAATCTCCTATTCCACTGTCGAGGAGATTGTTTCAGCCCATACAAAGATCTCTTTAACTTGCACACATAATCTTCCTTCCCCTTTTCGACATACCCTTCAGGTTGCCTCATCAGGATCGTTTCATCTAGATCACCATACAAGAACGCAGTCTTCACATCCATCTGTTCCAGTTCAAGATCGAACTGTGCCACCATGGCAAGCAACATTCGAATGGACCTATGCTTCACAACAGGAGAAAACACATCATTGAAGTCGACACCTTCTTTCTGAGTGAAACCCCTTGCAACTAACCTTGCCTTGTATCTTTTCGACGTCACTCCTTCAATTCCTTCCTTAACTTTGAAAATCCATTTACAGCTGACTAACCTTGCCCCAACAGGTTTCTTGATCAGTTCCCAAGTATGATTATCATGAAGAGATTTCATCTCATCATCCATGGCCTTCAGCCATTCAGTCTTATTTCGACTCCTCATAACTTCCTTATAGTCTCTAGGTTCTTCGTCTAGAACCTCACTTGCAGAGATTAAGGCATAAGCTATAAGATCTGCATATTCAAGTCTCTGAGGTGGCTTGATGACTCTTCTCGACCTATCTCTCGACAATAGGTAGTCATCGTCAGTTTCCTCAACTTCGACATCTTTTGCTTCTTCTTCGACTTCATCTGGGATATGCAATTCAGCATCAACATGCTCCACCTCAACAGGAATCTCTACCTGTTCCAGCTCTTCGTCAGATGTTTCTGTACTTCGACCAACATCATCAGTTTTCTTAAAAGCCATTTCAGCTTCATTGAAAACTACATCTCGACTGGTGATACACCTCCTGTGACCTGGCTCTAGGCACCATAGCCTGTAAGCTTTGACTCCTTCAGGGTATCCCATGAACATGCATTTCAGAGCTCTAGGTTCGACCTTGTCTTGCCTAATGTGAGCATAGGCTACGCAGCCAAATACTCTCAGTTTGTCGAGATCTGGTGGATGTCCCGACCAAACTTCTTCAGGTGTCTTCATATCTAACGCTGTCGAAGGACATCTGTTTATCAGATATGTTGCTGTCGAAACAGCCTCAGCCCAGAACACCTTTGTTAACCCCGCACTAGTCAACATGCATCTGACTCTCTCCAAAATAGTTCGATTAAACCTTTCAGCCAAACCATTTTGCTGTGGAGTACCTGCAGTAGTTCTATGCCTTGCAATACCAGAGGCAGCACAAAAACTGTCGAATGCCTCATTGCAAAATTCAAGGCCATTGTCGGTTCTCAACCTCTTGACCTTTCTGCCAGTCTGATTTTCAACCAGAGTCTTCCAACTTTTGAAATTCTCAAAAGTTTCATCCTTAGTCTTCTGAATGAATACCCATAATTTTCTAGAATAATCATCTACTATGGATAGAAAATACCTTGCTCCTGAATGTGATGCACACCTTGCAGGCCCCCAAAGATCAGCATGGATGTAATCAAGGGATCCATGTGTTCTTTGTTTGCCTTTGTTGAACTTCACTCTGCAAGATTTTCCAAGTACACAGGGTTCACAAAACTTCAGCTTTTCGACTTTGTCTCCACCAAGCAGATTTTGTTTCCCTAATTCGACCAGACCCCTTTCACTGACATGGCCCAATCTCATGTGCCAGATTTCTGTCTTCGACAACGGTTTCGTGGATACAACATTTGTCGAACCACTTACAACTTCAGCCTCAAGGGTATACAAGCCTTGTTTCTTCACGCCTCTCAAGACTTCCTTCGACCCCTTCATGACTCTTAGGATACTTTTCTCTCCTTGGAAAACATATCCTTTCTTGTCGAATTCACCAAGAGAAAGCAAATTTCTCTTCAAATCAGGAACATACCTGACTTCAGTCAACAACCTTATTGACTTATCATGGAGCTTGAATCTCACAGATCCAACACCTGCAATCTTGCAAGCCTTGTTGTTTCCCAGCAATACTGATCCACCATCTTGATCACATAATTCCTCAAACAAGTCTTTGTTTGGAGTCATGTGCCAAGTGCAACCTGAATCCATAATCCACTCCTTCTTAGAGTCACTGCTTGAAACCACAAGAACATCAGATGATTCGAAATCATCTTGAACAATGGCAGCGTTGCCATTATCCTTACCTCCATGATATTTCAGGCGTTCAGGGCACACCTTTCTTGTGTGACCCTCCTTCTTACAATGGTAGCATCGAATGCCAGATGCTTCGCCACCGTAAGACTTCGACTGGCTTTTGCCTTTCTTCTTGTCAAACTTACCATCCTTTCGTAAGAGTTTTCCTTTAACGGCCAAACCTTCGCCAACAGTCGAAGGTTTATGCTCCTTTCGTTCATTCAAGTCCTTAGAGTACAAGGCTGATTGAACTTCTTCAAACGTCAGGGACTCCCTTCCATACAAGAGAGTTTCTTTGAAGTGAGCATGTGATCGAGGCAAAGAACACAATAGTAGCAGCGCTTGATCTTCATCATCGATCTTCACATCAATATTTTCAAGATCAAGAATCAGCTTGTTGAACATATCCAACTGCTCAGCCAATACTTTGTCTTCAATCATCTTGAATGAATACAAAGCTTGCTTCAGGTAGAGTCGATTTACCAGCGATTTGGTCATGTACAAACTTTCAAGTTTCACCCATAACCCTGATGCCGTCGTCTCCTTTGATACCTGCCTGAGAACCTTATCACCAAGGCTCAACAAAATTGCGCTGTGTGCCTTCTCAATCATAGTCGTCTTCTCCGCTGCCGTTAATGCAGCATTCATGGCTGCCTCTCCCTTCAACGCTTCCAAACACCCCTGCTGAACCAGTAGGGCTTTCATCTTCAAGCGCCACAGACCGAAATCATTCACTCCGGTGAACTTTTCAATCTCATACTTTGTTGAAGGCATCTTCTCCACGCTCACCGCACCAATTTGTTGTGAAAAACGATACCAATAACAAAGTATAATAGGGAATTAGGGAACAGAAGAAGAACACAAGAATTGGTTATAACTGCTATTCTTTCACTTTCTCTTAAAACAAGATTACAAGTTTACAAGAATAACAAATAACCTCTCTCACCCTAAATTAGGATTTGCAGCTTAGCAATGATGAGAGACTAGTATGCTATTTATAATAAAACCTAACATACTAACTAATGGGCTTTTTCAGCAAGGCCCATTACACAAGCCAACTTAATAAACAAGCTAACTTAACAAATTAGGGTTTAAACACTAAAACCTAATTTAACATGCTAACAACTCTAGCATCTTCGACATCTGCATGCTAGACCCATCTTCGACTACAGCATGCACACTTCGACACCAGCATGTGAACAATCCTTCGAATTCATGCTTAACTCTGTCGAACTGTCGAACCAAGAAGCTACCCTTCGACAATACTAGAGTTCGATCCAATATCTCACAAAATCCAATTCACTGCACGTGATATAGAGAAGACAATGAACAAGGTTATAACAGGAAATTGACTCATAGATTATGAATGGTTCGACTAAAATCCAAAGTGATTAGTATGCCAAGATGAATAGTCAGGCAGAGTGGTTTGGTTATGAACCAAAGTTATATAAAAGAAGTTAGTAGAGAGCCTAGGAGATCAAGCCATAGAGGTAGTTAAAATGATTATATGTAAGTAACACTTGCAGCATAAGTGAACAAGAAAAATCTAACATGTTGATGAGGGAAGAGGTTGTAATAATTGAAGGGCTATGAAGGAAAAATTGTAGGGTTATACAACTGTTATCTATAACACATGCTGAAGTTATAGGTTTTCGTCTTTTAGGTTTTTATGGAGGAAAATGAATAATTAGAATAGTAAAATTACATGAATATTTCTGTGAGTAATATACTGGTTGTTATTTCAAACAACAAAGAACTAACCTTTTTTATACTAATATATAATCCTAATCCTAATTACATAAAGAAACAAATCATGATATTTCAGAAAATATGGAAACCAATATTAAGAGATAGTCTATGCTATTCTAAATTGGGGTATAGCAGTGTAGTAGATCACAGCTGCCCCTGGCTGTTACAGAACACGCAGTAGCGGAGCTGTTTAGTGTAGCAGCCAAAAGCGCGGATGTCACGGCTACTATGCCTAAGAAGGATTTCAAAGGCCACTGTCTTTACTAATGTAAATGAATTATGAACAACACTTGCAGATTGTAATTATTAAGTACTCAATAATGCAGCCTATACAAAGGTAAAATATCAGAAATTCCCCTTTCACCCGTGGAAATTATGTATGGTCAGAAGATTACTTTCTCAGAATCATTCACACCAAAGATGATGGAGTAACCTATCATTTTTCGTATCCAATTATACATCCCAGTTTCACATTAGTCCTACACCAAATAATCGCGAGAAAAAAAAAAGACATCAACCTATCCTTTTGTCAAATGTCTATAATTTACTCATATGATGTCAATAGTTCATTGAACTATGCACGAAGAGCGGCATTCATTTGAACTTGAAACATCTAATATGATATATTCTCAATGTCAGACACTATAACAATAACAAGTTAAAGCACACAAATAAGTCTGTCTCGAGTATTCTACCTGAATAAGGGTCCTCTGTAAATGGACGAGTTAAGAGACGCAGGTGATCTAAGATAATAAGCATTGTTGATTTCAAATTGAGAGGTTTTATCAGTCTCTTGATAAGCTCTACAGTCAAATTGCAAGATAGAGGACAAAGCTGGCTTTTTTATACATACTTTGATGAAAACATCTCTTACAAAAATAAGATCATTTTCATAGTTAGGAGGACCCAATATAGCTGAAAGAGCAACTTCCTCACCCGAATCACATTTTCTTCTCAAAATCACATCTTTGGAATGTGGTAAATCAGAGTCCACTGCAAATTCACCTAAAGAGCCAATTTGAGCATTCTGCATCCATTAAAATAATAATCTTTTTCTTAATTTCAAGTGATGAAAACATTTGAGAATCGAATAATTGATTTGATTGTATAAATGGGTATAGAGTTGGAGAGAACCTGAAAGTGATTAGAAGAAAGTTCAAAGTTGATTTCGGATTTGAAGAGGTTGACAAGTTCGGAATCTTGAATAGCTTTGAAACCCTTTCTCAACTCTCTCAGCCTCGCCATGCTCTTCTCTGAGTCGGAGTCTCTCTGAATAAGCTGGGATTTGCACAAAATGCAAAGAATTGAGAAGTTGGAGATGCTATTTGTTTTTTTTAGAAAATCTCAATACACCCTTAATCTCTTTTAGTCCTATGCTGCAATTCCAAAATTGAACCACCATATTTAATTAGAAATTTTCTCTCTCTTCTCCTTCCTTCCCCTCCATCTACTCCGAACCAAACACACCATAAGTTGGGTTTTCAACCGTCTTTAGGATTTAGAATTTGGAGATGCGTCTTTAGGGATAACTTTTTGAGCATTTTTCATTGCAGCCTGTGATTCTTCGAGTTACATGGCGATTACCATTTATGATTCTTCCAGTTACATGGCGAATTTTGAATATGCATCTTTGAAATATGTCATGTTAGATCAAATCAGAAACAACTAGAAACAATTGCATAATGTTGGAAAAACAACTTAAATTAACATTCAAATACATAAACATTACATAGATAATCGTTAATGTTAACATAAATTTAACCTTATTTTCATTACAAATGGGTGGTTCAGGACGTTGCATCATTCTTATGATATCTATGGTTGATTTTGTAATCTTCGTATACACTTTAATCGAACCCTTTGTTGAATAACGGCAAAATGTACTTCACTTAACTTTTAAATCTTCATTCGTCTTCAGTTCAAGCATGGTGAATTGTATCTTCACTTCATTGTCAATTGAGGGTGAAAGATGCTCGAATTTGACAACTCTCTGATTTTTTAAATAACGCCAGAGAGTATTCAATTTAAATTTCAGATTGACGAGAAATATGTCCTCGGAGACCCTAAATTGAAGTGGAGGATTTGCGTCATTGAAATATACAAATATAAGATGAGGATATATATTTATTATGGTTTTTATAAAGAAAATGGATTGAGAGACCCTATTTATACAAGTCGTAGAACTATTTAGAACTTAGAAACCATATCCTTTCATCAAGACACATTTTAGATATGCATATTCGAGCACACCTTATTTTTAACTAAACTAGTGGGATACCCGTGCATTCGCACGGGTACTGATGTGATACACACGTTTTATTTTCAAAATATATTAAAATGTTAATGAGAAAAACAAAATTATTTTAGTAAAAAAACATATTTAAAAGAAACATAATGATTTTACCAAAATTGTTTTACAACAATAATATATATTTTAATTTTTTATATATTGTTTTAAATAATTTTATATCTTAATAAAAAGAAATCTAAATCATGATATTCTTATTTATTAGTATGTAATTAAGTTACACCGTAACTAATTGTCATTTTTTTAAGTCAAGAATCTCATAATTTAAGAAAGAGAAAACAAAGGAAACGAAAGAACCCAACGTGACACTCTCAATGGTTAACAAATCTAAAGGTTGTCATTCCTAATTTATTTCCCAAACAATAAGGTTAGAAAAAAAGAATTGTGGTCCACCAACTCAGAAAAATCATAGAAAAATCTCCTTTGAAGTTCATGATAAATCCATAGAAGAAGCCAACTGTGTGGACCACAATTCCTTTTTACATCAATTTTATATATATATATATATATATATATATATATATATATATATATATATATATATATATATATATATATATATATATATATATATATTTCAATTTTCAATATATTATCTTAAAAAATATTGTATCTTAAATTAAAAATAATTTTAAAATAAAAATATTAGTAATTCGTGGGTTCGCACGAATTACGTTCTGGATACCCATGTGTTCGTATAGGTGCTGGTGTGAAGAAATAAGATACTTGTGCGGCTACACAAATTTGATTTTAAAATGTAATAAGAATGAAAAAACATAGAGACATAATTATTTAATCAAGAAATTTTATTCGATTTAAAAGAAAAACATATTTTTCTTTATATTTAGAGCATAAATATAATTTTTTTATATTTACAAATATTTGGTTCAACAATATATTTTTTCGTGTGTAAATATTAATTTTGTTATGCACATTTATTTCTAGAATGTAATAGAATGATAAAAATTAATTTAATACAATTTAATTGTTAAAATTAACTAATAACAAATTAATTTAATACATCATATTAATTAAAGTAATGAAAATTATTATGTCATTAAATTGTTTTTAACATCCATAACCATATATAATATTGGTTCGCTGAATATAATTTGTAACCATTATTGATTTATTTAAAGAGTGGACAATCAAAATTTGTAAGTGGAATGATTATCATGAAACGAACTTCATATTTATTCATGTTAAATATGTTATAAATATAGTCAGCACGATAGCATATGTTATAAATATATTTGTATGTGTACAACTGTATAAAATAGAACCTCATGTCAAACCTCGAGCTATAAAAAATCAACATACAAATTATATTATTAAGGATCACAATACAAACTGCTATTATCATCAGAAAACCACACCAAACTATTATTCATAGTATAGTTATCATGCTCTCATCTGATTATATTCTCCTTGTATACTTCATATTTTTTCCCACATATTATTATTAAACTCAATTCGAAACTCCTTGTAATATTTCTCTAATTCTCAAATTGATGTTCTGTTTAAACATCATAGATCAAAAACTCATAACATCTTGAAAAGGAAAGACCTTGAAGTTTTATGACTTTCAAGCCAGTGTTGCATATGGACTCCAATAGCATCCAAGTACAAATTATTCCTCCCATGGAAATCCACCACCTTGCCCTCTGTAGTGGTTGACGTGAAGAATCTCCCAACCTCTTTGTCATAACCATACTGACCGGAACTTATGTGGAATGTCACTGACTTTATAATCGTATGATTCTCATCCATTCCGACAGCATATTAGTGGCAAGAATTGTGCTTATTTCACATGAAGAGTTCCGACATAAGGCGAGTTCCTAATCCATGTCATTCTCAAAACCTCGTAAGTACACTTCATAACCTGCAGAGTAACAGTATAATCGGAGTTAACCAGAATTATTATGTCGCATCAAAATATTAAAAGAATAAAATTGAATACATATCCATCCATGTCAAAACCGCATAAAGAGAAATGAAAGACAGTGCTGAAACCACCCCCTTGAAGTTAAAACAGTAGTATTTTGAATATGGATCTAATTCAACCTCGCAAATTCAACGAAAGATTTTATTCAGGACTTACAAAAATAAAGTTTAATCAAAATCAAAAGGCTAACTTTAAAAAGTGCTCTCCAAACTTCAGATTAGTAAATATGGAAAGCTTTAAAAGCTTTACCATATGTGAAGATGCTCACCAAAATAAAGGTATCATCGTCATCTGCATGCACCCATTGAAAAAATAATGGAAAAATGCGCCTGTAGTGAGCTAAAAGCACAAGACCAAATCCATTAAATAGTGAATCAACAGATTTAAGCCATGTAAAAAATATTAAAACTTATGGCATAACAGCCTGGATCAATCAAATATAGAAAATTAAATGGTGTCTGTTATGGGAGTAAAGCACAACCCACATTCTCCCATTTGTTTGCCTAACATACATTACAACACAAAGTTGTATTAGACTGCAGAACATATATAAACAAAGCATCGACGTCAAAAATAAACAAATCATTAACACGAGACACCAACGGAATATGCGTCATACTGTCATTAAAAAAATACAACGATAGTAGATCGCAAAAAATAACATTTTATACAATTTCCACTACGACATAACACCGTTATAACCGCAAAAATAATAGTTGTTTAGTGAAGGTGTTGACTTATAAATGTATATGCAAATAAATTGAGATTGAATTATAGAGATTTTATTTCAAGTGGTTTCTAAGATATCCCCAGTAATTGTGTTTGGCTGCAAACAACATGAAAACTCAATAAGTGAAAACTCTATATAATTTGTGAAGCTGCGCAATGCAAATATCACTAAAATTTTCAACATACTGCTTCATTAGCTTCGCCAGGGAATGTAATCTTCTGAATGTTCTGCATTACCTTCTCCACATAAACTTCAAGTACTTCGGAAACAGCAGTAAGATCTTCAGAAACATGTAAGTCATCCAGCAAGATTCCTGTAATTTTTGTACTCTGAACCTCAAATGCTGTCTGAAGGAATGTAAACCTATATCAACAGCATGTGCAAGTCAGATCCAGATTGAGAAATGTTTATCCTCTACTTTTAATCATTTATAATCAAACACTTACTCATATTAATCAAATACATTTTTTCGAATCAGTAGATGCATTTTGTGCATCTAATATCTCATGAATCTTCAATGTTTCTTCATGGCATATTAATCAATCATAACAATCAGCAAAATATGTAACTTAAATTAACCATATTCACTATATTAAGTAAAAAAATGTATTATGAGATAAGATAACTTACATCATTGTCATTTCAGTCGATAAAACACAACAATCATTTCCTCAATAATCATCACCTTCACCATTGAAGGCCAAATGCCTAAAAGTAAATGTTGAATTCCCATTGACTGTCAAGACTGAATCAAAAGTTTGTTTATACATTGTAGGAACTCTACAATGTATATCAGATCCCTGAAATGCATCAAGATTGTTAGTTAAAAGCTATTGAAAACTCCTTAAAGATAAAAAATATTCATTTGGCTGCAAAAGGAAAAGTTGTTTGGTTAATGAGGTTGCTAGCTTAACGAACAAAAGGAGATAACTTTAAGTTCCCTGCAAACTGAATACAACCTTTGCTATGTTTTTTGACTTGGTTTTAGTTGGATTTCTTCCTCTAAATCCATAAAGATATGAAAAATAAAACTCAAAAACAAAAGTTTAATCACACGAAAAACACAAAACCTAAAACCAGCACAAGCCTAAACGAAAGTTTATTGACAACAAAAACATAAAACCTAAAACCATTACATCAGAAAAGTTTAAGTTTCTTACTTCTTTATCACACAATAACATCTCAAAATGCTCCTTATTCTTGGACACAACAGTCCATTTGTGATAGACTCTCACTGCTACTTTCCATAGCTCCTTTATGTCATTGATGTCTTTCACCAACTCAAACGGTCTTGCCATATTCGCAGCTGAAGGTTGCAGAAGGCAGAAAGTTGTAGAGGTGAAGAAGAGATGAAGCCTTAAGGAGAGGTTTTGGTGTTTGAAGAGAGAAAGTGCTTATTGAAGGAGAGAGTTGAAATGCTGCAGAAAGGGAAGTGATAAAATAGATGTAAGGGAAGTGACACGATGGACAAAAGGGTTCCATGTTACAAATACCCGGTGGACAAAAGGAAGTGACGGTGGACAAAGCGGTTTAGCCCTGTTTTCAAAAAATTTCCCTTTGAATTTGCAACCAGGAAGGACAAATTTTTGAAATTGGCTGCAGAAAAATAGGGCTTCTGTACAACCTTTTTCAATTGCTAGGAAATATGAAACTTTTTGGTTCATCTTTTTTGTACTTCCATATCAACTATTTTGTCTCACATGAACTATTGACATGAAATTTTGTCCTTTGAGAAGAAATATTTTGTCTCAATTGAACTATTTAAATCAAATAAGTTAGATGTGTAACTAATAGTACAATTTGGTTAGAAAAAGTATTTTTTGGACACATTTTACCCCCAAATCAATGAGGTGGAGGATAAAGAAAAAAGGTTAAATTTGGGTTTTCCAGAGCCATTTATTTTCTTATATTATAGATAGATAAGGGAGTTTGCATAGATGTACATCGTTAAAATCATTTTGTTTTTTTTAAATTAAAATGGGGTGTGTCTCGAGGTACAAATTGTATCGAGGATACATATAATGTTAAAGTAGAATAGACATTACATATGTCATAAATTTTGTATCGATATTAAATCATTGATAATATTACATATAAAAAACGAGTTACATTGTTAGATTAAACTAAAATATATCAAAACATGTGTCATTACCTATAGCTATTGGTGGTTCCTTTTTTGACCTTTACTTATTTTATTATCTTTCAATGTTACTCGACTTGGTGAATCATTTCATTCTTTCTAGGAAGTGATCCGTCCCAGTTTCAACATCTTGGGTGAAATATGTCGTGTACTCTGGTTTCAAATAAACTTGAAAAAATGTTGTGTTTTTGAAAGCCATCCAATACACATGATACATTCTGATAGAAAAAAAATAAACCAAAACTTGGCATTTGATACTTCTTACTGGTACATATTGGATGTCAAACTCTAAAATTTCTATGGCCCAAGACACCATTCATCATGAGACGTCGGGCTTCTTGAAGACTTGTTTGGCAGTGTAGTTGGTTTTTACAAACACTTTATCGTCTTGAAAATATGGTTGGAGCTTCCTCGCTCTAATTGTGACCCCCAAAGCTAGATTTTCGATCTTCTGATAACGTGTCTTGATGCTTTTGAACACTTTGCCTACAAAATACACTAGATGATATGCCTAGCCCTTCTCTTGGACAAGTATTAAACTCATCGCATGATTTGTGACTAAAAGGTAGAGGAGAAGTGACGACCTTTCTCTTAGGCGAGTGAGGATAGGCAGAGATGTGAGTTAGGATTTTATTCTTGAGAATGCTTCCTCACATTCCGATGTCCATTTGAACTTCTCCTTCTTCTTCAGGGCGACGGAGAAAAGAAAGGCCTTATTGCGCGCATAACAGAGGAAACAGGTTAGAGAGGTGAGGAGACATGTTAGTTGTTAGGACTCTTTAACATTGGTGGAGATTCTCGTTTCAATGACTGCTTGATACTTATCTTGGTTTGTTTCAATGCTACTCTTCGTTAATAAGAAGACAAGGAACTTTCCCGCCAGCACCCCAAAGGAGCACTTGGCAGGATTTACACACACATTATACTTTCTGACCAAATGCAAGATGTCCTCCTAGTCTTATGCATGACTATACCTTTATGAGGTCTTCATTATCATATATTCGACATAGACTTCTAAATTCCATCCTATTTTTTGGGACAATGTAACTGTAGCAACCTGCCTAAAAAATTTAACTTTAGAGTCGCCACCTATTCTGAAGGGCGAATAGGAAACCCTACGCAGATACGAGATTCAGGGTAAGTTATTATAATCAGGTTGAGGGAAGGTGTTAGGCACCCTCAACCCTTTCCTAAAGGCTAATATTTCAAAGATCAGGGTTTCATGGCAGGGTTCATAAAGAAGGGTGGCAAACAGAATTGTATTGATATGATTAGAAATTTAAAGAGGGGGACTCGCCTTGTTGCCAAGTGCCTACGTACCTCCTCATGGAGGATCAGAGTCTACGTAGTTCGGGACGGGTTGTACGCCATTAGAATTGAATTTGATTAGAAATGTTTTTAGAGGCTTTTTGAATGGCCTTTCGTAGTTCGATGATTTTGTAGTTTTGAATGGATTTAAGAAATATTTTAAGATCCGGGCGTACAACCCTGATTTGGCACAATTAACCGCAATGATCAATAGGTTTGATCACCATAGTTAAGAGATTAGGGGTTTTGCACCATTACCAATTCAAATCGATTGATTCGATTATCACTAATAATGAATTAATGTATTTTATTATTTTTGTGAATTTTATTTTGTATTGTTACCCCTCATAACCGATTAATACGATTACAAATAATAACAAATTAGATTTAGAACAAGGGAGGATTAATCATCACAATCAATAAGATAATTGCAACCATTTAATCGAATATAATTTGATTTGTATTTTATTTAAATAGTATTTTAATTAAAATCATTGTTGACCATAGCGATTAATCGATTTAATCGGCACGAACAATAAATTGAAATTTTTTTTATATAATCATTATGTATTTATTTTATTAAAAATAATTATCATATAATTAATATATATTAAAAATAAGTATTTTAATTAAAATAAAACAAATAATTAAAATTTATTTAGTTTTATTAAGATTTTCATCCTGTGTGGACACCATTAGGGTGCATGGTATGGGGATCAAACTGAGACGTTAGATCTAGGGCCGGTGGGAATTGATGGTGAGATCTAGAGGGCATACGATGGCATCCATGATGACACACGCACATGATTACAAAGAAATATTCAGAAAAATAATAAGGAAGGGGCCCGGAATCGAACCCCAGACCCCTAGGTTACACACAGCAAGCGCTACCACTTCAACTAACGTGGTTAGTTGTTTATTATACGCGCCTGTTACATGATATCAGATCCAAGCACACGCACATGGAAATTGGCGCGTATTTTCAAACGATCCAATAACAACAGAACACGTCATCGTCTTCCCCAAGAAGACACAAAAACCTGCGTATATCAGCTGCGATTTAGCTACGACTTTTTTCGTAGCAATGGGGGCCTGGAAAATAGCGATTAAGACATACCAACACATAAATATGGCGCACCTGTCCTATCCTCTTCGTCTCAAGCATACAAATCAGTTCATACTATCAATTTGACTCAATTTCACGTCTATTAGAAAGCCCCAATTACAAACCCTATGAACTCTACTCGGTCAACAATGGCAACTCAGTATATCATGCCCAGAAATCCAATTAATCAAACAAAAACATTCACAAACATCACACCAATCATAAAACACAAACAAATTAACACATGAATGCGTAAATCATGCCAATCGAACCAGAGTTAGGAGCGACTTACTTTGGCTTATGGGAGGCTATTCTGGGGGTGCTGAAGCAGAGAAGTGATCCCGACACGTTCTAAATCCCTTGTCGAAGCTTTTGGAACCTTCAAATCGCGTTGAAACCTCTTAAAACTCAAAAACCGAATTCCACTTTTGCAAGCTTTTTGTGTTCTTGAGCTGGTGCCTCTTTTCTGATTTTTGCGTCCCCCAATCCTATGCTTTAGGTTATGTACTTATAGTAGAGTAGAATTAGGTTAAAGTTTGGTCCAAAACTCCACTAGAATCCAATCTTGCTTCTTTGAGAAATTGCTTTTATTTCTTGAATAAGAAGTTTCTTTTTGCCAAGATTATGTATCAATCTTTTCTCATTTGATTTGTCACGAAATTATATCATATTTTGCCATTAATATTGATTGAAATTGGCCTATATGAATATTTTATCATAATATTTGATTTTTCATACTTAATTAAATCATAAAATGAAATAAAAAAATATATTAAATCAATTAATATGCTAAATTTCGTGCCCTTTTGTTTTGGACAAGCTAATGGCTTGTGGATCAAGTTTTTACCATAAAAACATAGGCCCGTTTGCAAGATTTCTCAATTTGAACCCTCCTTTTTCATATTTGGCCCCCCAAAATCACCTTAACTTTGATCAAGCATATCTCACTCAATTTTTAAGCTATGAGGGAGATCTAATACTTTTTAGAAACCTCAAGAGGTCCTCTATAAGCCACTTTGGAACATATTTTCCATTTGGAGCTTTTATCTTGATCATATCTTCTTTGCAAGAAAACTGCTTTTGAAGGATGCTTAAAAATGACCTATAATCTTTTGCCTTGCATCTTTTAAATGAAGCATTTCTAGCCCTGGCTCGTGAGAGACAAAGTTGTAGAGAATCCAATTTCCTTCAAGATAGGCTTTGAGTGGGGAATTTTTGATGTTCCATGTGAAAGTTATGCCCAGTCAAAGTTGGGTTGACTTTCTCCTAAGAAACCCTAATTTGAACCTTTTTGCATTTGTTCATCTCTGAGTTTATATTAATGGAATCATGATCAATCTTTGATCAAATGATGGTTATGCATCCCTACACTTGATGTTTGCCCAATGATCATGGTTTGGATCATGCTTTGATTGTAGTTGACCTTCAGGTTTGGATCAGTTGACTGTGGGTTATCTGGATCATTTGAGTGAGCAGGGTTCTGGAGTTTGCTTTTAAACCTTGTTATGAGAGAAGTGTGGGAGGTAAATTTTGGATCGGATGACGTGAGGATGCGTAGATCTCGCGTTATTCGGATCGAAGAGTTATTAAATAATGGAAGACCCCTAAATTTATCCCGAGCTTGAGTGTGAGAAAGAACCGTCCTGCTAACGCCTGAGTCTTACATAGCGAGGACTTGCAGTTAGTTGTATGATCAGCTTGCTATCATTTATAGCAATCTTTCGTAGTTTGTGTACCCCACTTACTATAGTTTTAGTAAGTTTCCGTAGTTCATGAACCCCAAAGGATTACTTGCCGTAGTTCTAGCAAGTTTACCTGTACCAAAATGATTCTTCGCGAGGGTTGTCGCGAACTTACCTGCACCAATAGGGTCCTTCGCGAGGGTTATCGCAAATTTACCTGCACCATTAGGATCTTTTATCCTTGTTCGAATAAATTCACCTGCACCGAGGGATCATTTGCTATGCTCATAGCAAATTCACCTGCACCAATAGGGTCCTTTGCGAGGGTTATCGCAAATTTACTTGCACCATTAGGATCTTTTATCCTTGTTCAGATAAATTCACCTGCACCATTAGGGTCCTTTGCGAGGGTTATCGCAAATTTACCTGCACCATTAGGGTCTTTTATCCTTGTTCGGATGAATTCGCCTGCACCATTAGGGTCCTTTGCGAGGGTTATCGCAAATTTACCTGTACCATTAGGTTACTTACCCTGGTTCGGGCAAGTTTACCTGTGTAGAAGTTTGTTTTGTAAAATGCGTATGCATCATGCTTATGCATCGTGCGCATGCCCCTGTTGTTTGCATAATGTATATGTATGAATGTTTACACACATAAATGTTGCATGTATGCTGTGGACCGTCCTTTCGGGCCATACCCCTCCGTGGGTGGGATACGTGAACTGACTCTTTTTTGTCGATCGGACGCTTTCGCGTCACTTTTGAAAAAGTTTACAGAGTCGCCACCGACCTTTTATTTTATCCAATGAAGGAAAGGTTTATAAAAGAAACAGAAAAAAGACCTTTGAGAGATTCTGGGTAAGGGGGTAGGTTATACAAAGGGAAGGTGTTAGCACCCTTTGTATCCATGGTTATCCATGGGCTCTTTAGTTTGCTTAGCTCATTTGACTTACTTTTCAATTGCTTCAGAATGCTTTACCTGTGTTTTTGAAATACCTTTGCAAATAGAATTTGTAATGATCCTTGTGCGGATATATACAAATGCTTGTTTATCTTTCGAAAGATGTTTTGAAAAGAACGTTAATTTTGTAATGATCCGTGTTTGGATGTATACAAAATATTGTCTTTTGGAAAATTTGTTTTGAAAAACAACAGTGTATGAGAATTTTGTTTGTTTTGATTTTGAGCAAGCAAACTAGGAGGTCTACCCTGAGTTGTAAGGTCTTTATCCTTGTTCCCTTTAAAAATCTATCCATTCGTCGGATATAAACAAAAGGTTCGATTTTGTACTCGAAACAGTAGAAATGTAACTTTGATTTTGAAAAGAGTGAAAAGGGGTTACCCTAGGAGGTGCAAATGTGATTGTGATTGAATTCAGATATTTATCTTTGAAGTTAGTGATCTGACGGTTCAGTTTTATCTTTGACATACACGCAGTTTATATGGGTGCTGGAAATTAAAATGCGGAAATGTAAAGTGCAGAAAGTAAATCTACGCTATTACATCGATTGTGCGGGAAATGTAAACTAGCCTATTTACATGAATTTGACATCCTATACATTTATCTAGGAATTTTAAATTGCAAGAAATAAAAGGCATATTTTTGTATTTTTTGTGATTTATTTTAAATATAATTAATGCATTATTAATTAATTTAAAATAAAGAAAAGATGGAAATATGATTAAACCTAGCAAATAAGTTTAAAAATATGTACAAAATGTTTGTTAATTGATTTTAGAACAAAACTAATTTTTTTGGAATTTTTGAAATTTGTTTTTGGATATTTTAAGTTAATCAAAACATAATTATGCAAATAATTACACAAATAATTAAAACTTAAAGAGAAAATTATCCTAAATATGTACAAAATTAGTTTATGATATATAAACAATATTTAACACAAAGAACAATTTTTTTTATGATTTTTTGACTAATTAAAATAATTAATAAGCAAATATACAAATACATACTAATTAATTATGAAAAATATTGAAATTTTGAAGAAAAATAAAATATTTTTGTTTCATAAAATAATATATTATTTTAGAAGTTTAAAATATTTTTTGTGGAATTTTTGGAAGTTTTTAACTATTTTTAATTAATTTATCAAAGAAACTAAAATAAAAATAGAAAATAAAATTATAGAAATAAAGGATACTAATCCTGTGTGGTTATTGACTGAGGGAGCATAATGAGCATGCGTGTGTGAGGCGTTGGATTGAAGATTGAAGTGATCCAAGGGTTCAGATTGTGAGGGCGCATGATGTGATGGTGGGGAACACACACTGAATCCAAGGAGATTCAAACTTTCTGCATGGGGCCCACGCTGGATTGACCAGCGAATGAGAATTGAGGGAAGGGCCACGCATGCAGTCAAAGGAGTCAACACTGGAGCTGGCGAACCACGCTTGGACGCGTGGTCGTCTTCAACCTCCGGAAGTAGGATTTTCTGCTTCAAATAGCGGGGGTTTTTAACCTCCTCTATTTGAACGATAAAATATGCAATTTTAGCAACCTTTGAACCTGCAAAAAGCAAACGTTAGCAATAGAAACAAGTGACCCAGATCCACTAATTAGAGTGTCCTGAATCCAAATATGTCATTAGTTTCGTGGTTTGATGCTCATAGCTATAGGTTCGAAGATGTTAAAGTATGAACACTCATAAGCTTATGTTAATGGCATATGGCTATCCTCACGTGGGAGTTGGCATGTTAAGGCCCAGATCATTTGCATAGGACCTTATGAGCATGATAGGATGGTTGGTTAGCATTGAAATCAGTTGTACATATGAAAACGAAAGTTAAGGCATATATACATGAAGAACATTTATATGCACTATACGACTCTCATAGGCCTATATTTATAGTTCAATCTTACTCTATAATGTTTGAGAAGATGATTAGAAAGCTTGGTTTGTATTAATATTGATTGGAGAATTGAATTTGAAATTTACAAAGTTTTGAGATTTTTTTGAGAATTTTGAGAGTTTTATGGCTATGCTCTTGCTATCTCTTCGTGTCTTCCTTTGTTGCTGAAGTATGCTACTCCTTTTATAGCCCAAAGGCTGCTTGGAAGTGAAGCAAGAAGCTATAGTTGCCTTTGTTGAAAGTTTGGTTCTTTAATATTAAAAAACTTTGAATTTTTGACCAAGCCTTGACTCCATTCAATGCTCTTGCCTTGGGCATCAATCTTCTGCAGAAAATTGAAGATTTTGGAGGTGAGTCATACTTGGAGACCAAGTCACCAATTATCCATGCAATTTTCCTTTGATTTTAATCTTAAAATAAGATAAAATCATGTCAAAAATGGATAATATAGATGTGGGCTTTGTCTTGGTCGTGGGAGGCCCATAGTAACATGGAAAAGATGTTTGGACCACAAAAACTTGGCATCTTTTGGAAAAAAAACATTTTTGAGCAATGTTGATTTCATGCATTTTCCCAAAATTTAGCCAACTTCAACAAGGTGTAAATCCTTCAATTTTTGTCATATGAAGGAGATCTTGCACTTTTTGGAAACCTCAAAGAGTCCTCTAACCAATGTCTTTGGTCTCATGTCAAAATGATTTTTGGTTCTCCTTGTGTGTCCTTTTGAAAAAAGTGTCTTTTTGTTGACTTTGAAAATGACCTGTAATGTCTTTGGCCATATTTTCCAAATGGTGAATGCAATGACCATGGGATCAATTGCATTTGAAAGATAATTGAATTTCCTTCAAAATGAGCTTTGGTTGACATTTTTTGGATGAAGGATGAGAGAGTTATGATCAGTCAAAGTTGAGTCGACTTTTCAGGCAAAAACCCTAATTTTGAATCTTAGGGTTTTGTTGATTTTTGATCTTTCCTTGATGAATTGTGATCATCCAATGATCAAATGTTGAATCCTTTGACAAAATATGGACTTTGACAAAAAATTTCATTTTTGACTGTCAGTTGACTTTTTTGGTCAAACGGGTCGTCTGTTGATTGTTTGAGCTGCTGACGGTGCGTCTGAGTGAATTGAAGTTTGAAAATTTGTATGATGGTACTTTGAGATGTATGGATGTATATGAAATCCATTTGAGCTCCCAAAACTTGTTGCTCCTGTTAAAACAAGAAGAAAAAAAAAAACCCTGATTAGGGACTGTCTGTATAGGAGGCAGTTAAGCGTACCTGATTTTTGTGCAGTGCTGAGTTTCTGCTAATCGCGTGATATTCAGAAGACTTCTAACACAAAAATCTTGGAAATTTGAATTGTGAATGATTGATTTGATTGATTGTACAAATCACTGAGAATTGTACTGTCTGCAGTCTGGCTGTCAACTGACTGTTCGTGTACTGAAGCAGCAGTTAAAGTGAAAAATCAACTGTCAAAGTTAATTTTCTTTTTTGTTGTTATTTTTGTTTTTGTTTGGTGTGAAGCATGAAAATTTATTTACATGACTTGTTAGAAAACAGAAACATAATAAATAACTGATATTTACAGTATGTGGGCAAAATTACCGATAATAACCTGAAAATTATTTACTGCACAGAAATAGAAATATTTGACTGGCAGAAAACACACAAAATATTATCTTAGTAATTAAGCAATATTATGACAAATAGTACAACATTTAATACTGACAGCATAAATATTACATACTATTGAACAGTACGACGAGTAGACGGTACGTTTAAGAAAATAAGAAACACGACAAATTTTAAAAATGACGGTTGATGAACCATGCTATGCACAATAACATGTAGAGGAGTGGGAGTGCAACCATTGCAGGTCCACACTTCTCAGGACTGTGAAGGCAGAAGAAAGTTGTGATCACCGTAGCAATGGTGACGACTGTAAGAAGCAGTGTCTCTATCCATTTTGCCATTCTTGCTAGGGAAGAAGAAATGATGGATTATGAGGTAGGAATTTGAAAGATGATTTAGAATTTGATGTGAGATTTGTGAAAAGAATGAGAGGTATTTATAGAATGGAAAGATGATAGAGACGTTGGGGAATGATGTGATTCCGTACAAATGGAAATTTTGAGTGGAAGTGAGATTTGAAAGAAAGTGTAAGGTATTGTTGGGAAAAGAGAGATGGATAGAATAAAGTTGAGATTTGAATTTGAAAGGATAGATTTGAAAAGATTTTGAAAATAATGGAATATAGCACAAAAGTTAGTGGGAAAACAAAAACAATTGTTACCAGTACAGTGTGAGTTTCCTGCTTTTGCGCCTGCAAAAAGATTTAACCCTGCATGAACTGTGTTAGTACTATTTATCTGTAAAATAAATAAATAGTATTTGTGAAGTAAGGAACAGTATTTGGCGTTTGCGTAAGAATAAATTCCACTGTAAGCCAAGTTACTGTGTAAGAAAAATTCTGAAAACCAAGTTCTTCATATGTCAGGATATTTTGAAAAAATCCATGTTTATATGAGACTCTTAATTTTCAGATTGAAACTTTCCTGAAAAAAGAAGTGGGCAAATTTTGGGGTATAACATATGCCAATGAACATGTATGATAATTCCAACGTCTTATCTCCTTGTCACCCGTTGTCTTTGTTTAGCCCCTTTTTTGAAGTGTTGGTGAATCCTAGCTCGGATTGTATCCGAATGACCTACCGACATTATTTTTTGTGAAAGAGCTATATCGAATCAGAGTGATCGCAGCGTAGGGCGTATGTAGCCTTCCGGAGATTTCGTAGTTTTATCCTATTGCTTTTGTATTGAAAGTTTGCAAGTTTCTCATATTAAATCCAGGTTAAAGCTTATGAAAATAATTTATCCTTTGCAAATGGTGTTGAAATGAGAAAGAAAGCGTAGTATGCAAAAAGGGAACTTTTATTGATATTGCCTTGAATTGGCGAGTGTACAGAAATGCGAAGAAAGAAAATGACAAATAGAAATGATATTAATACTGCCGTTGCTCTTTTGTTATCGAGGGCCCCAGTAATCCTTCGACCCCAGAAGTAGATGATTGCACGAACCCCTATCCTTCGTAGTTTGCCTTCGGCTTATGTCCAATAATCCTGCCTTTGCTAGGCATAATACTTCTTGACTGCATCAGAGTTGATTGGGTGTGGTAGCTCATCCCCATCCATTGTAGTGAGAACTAATGCCCCTCCTGAGAACACTGTTTTTACAACATATGGACCTTCGTAGTTAGGGGTCCATTTTCCACGAGCGTCAAGTCGAGGTAATAGTATTTTCTTGAGGACAATATCACCTTCTTTGTAAGTTCGAGGACGGACTTTCTTATCGAACGCCTTTTTCATTCTCTTCTGATAGAGTTGTCCGTGACACAAAGTTGTCAGTCGCTTTTCTTCAATGAGATTAAGCTGATCAAAACGAGTTTTTACCCATTCCGATTCTTCTAACTTTGTGTCAGCTATGACTCTTAATAAAGGGATCTCCACTTCAATGGCGATGACTGCTTCCATACCATAAACTAGGGAAAATGGGGTTGCCCCTGTAGATGTGCGCACCGAGGTCCTGTAACCGTGTAGGGCGAAGGGAAGCATTTCGTGCCAATCCTTGTATGTTTTCACCATCTTTTGTACTATCTTTTTGATATTTTTATTTGCAGCTTCGACAACGCCGTTCATTTTAGGCCTGTATGGTGAAGAATTGTGGTGTTCAATCTTGAACTCCTCGCACAGCTCCCTCATCATGTTGTTGTTCAGATTCGACCCATTATCGGTGATAATCCTGTTTGGAACCCCATACGGACATATGATATTATGCTTGATGAACCGGGTGACTACTTGTCTCGTCACGTTGGTGTAAGAGGCAGCTTCAACCCATTTGGTAAAGTAATCTATGTAAACCAGTATGAATCGGTGCCCGTTGGAAGCTTTCGGTTCGATCATCCCTATCATGTCAATTCCCCACATCGCAAACGGCCACGGCGAACTCAGAACGTTCAACGGATTTGGCGGTACGTGTACCTTGTCAGCGTAAATCTGGCACTTGTGACATGTTCTTGCATATTGGAAACAGTCAGCTTCCATTGTCAACCAGTAATACCCTGCTCGCAATATTTGTCTAGCCATTGAGTGTCCGTTTGCATGAGTTCCGAAGGTTCCTTCGTGTACTTCTCTGATAATCTCTTTGGCCTCATTTTTGTCCACACACCTTAATAACACCGAGTCGTAGTTCATTTTGTACAGGATATTTCCACTTAGGAAGAACTTAGATGCTAATCTCCTCAATGTTTTCTTATCGATTGTAGAGGCGTTCTCTGGGTATTCTTGCTTCTCCAAATACCTTTTGATATCGTGGTACCATGGTTTGTTGTCAGATTGCTCCTCAATCGTGAGACAATAGGCAGGCTCATCGAAGTGTCTAACCGTTATTCGTGGTTCATGGTTTGGCCAAGTCACTTTGAACATGGAGAAAAGTGTCGCTAACGCGTCAGCTATTTGATTTTCTTCCCTCGGGATATGAGTAAAAGTGATTGTATCAAATTCAGCCATTAACTCCAATATAAGGTCTCGATATGGAATTAGCTTTACATCTCGAGTATCCCATTCCTTATTGACTTGGTGAATTACTAGCGCCGAATCCCCATACACCTCAAGTAGTTTAATCCTTAGATCGATCGCAGCTTCTAACCCCATTATGCATGCTTCGTATTCTGCTATGTTGTTGGTGCAGTCAAAGCATAGTCTCGCAGTGAAGGGTAAGTGCCGGTCATCGGGAGATGTCAATATTGCCCCTATGCCATGTCCTAGTGCGTTTGAGGCACCGTCGAACATGAGTTTCCATACCAAACCCGGTTCGGGTCCTTCGTCGGGTCCTGGTATTTCGTAGTCTCTCACTAGCATGATGTCTTCATCAGGGAAATCGAACTTCATGGACTGGTACTCTTCAAGGGGTTGGTGAGCAAGATGTTCTGCCAGTACACTCCCTTTTATCGCCTTTTGAGTTACGTATTGTATGTCGTACTCTGACAGTAACATTTGCCATCTTGCGATCCTACCCGTGAGAGCCTGTTTTTCGAACACGTATTTCAAAGGATCCATTCTCGATATCAGCCATGTGGAATGGTTCAGCATATATTGCCTTAGACGTTTGGAGGCCCATGCTAGGGCACAACATGTCTTTTCCAATGGTGAATACCGAGATTCGCAATCCGTGAATTTCTTGCTAAGGTAGTAAATAGCGTGTTCTTTTCTGCCTGTTTCATCTTGCTGCCCCAGTACACACACCATAGATCTTTCGAGGACTGTGAGGTACATGATCAGCGGTCTTCCTGGTACGGGAGGTAAGAGTATCGGTGGTTCTTGTAAGTAGTTCTTTATAGTTTCGAAGGCTACTTGACAATCGTCATTCCACTTGATAGGTTGATCTTTTCTTAGTAGTTTGAATATGGGCTCACACGTAGCAGTTAAGTGTGAGATGAACCTTGAGATATAGTTCAAACGCCCTAAGAAACCACAAACCTCTTTTTCTGTCCTCGGAATGGGCATTTCTTGTATAGCCTTTACTTTATCGGGATCCACCTCTATGCCTCGTTGGCTCACGATGAATCCTAATAGCTTTCCTGACCTTACACCAAATGTACATTTATTCGGGTTTAACCTCAGCTTGTACTTCTTTAAGCGCTCGAACAACTTATGTAGGTATATGATATGCTCTTCCTCGGTGCAAGACTTGGCAATCATATCGTCTACGTATACTTCGATCTCCTTGTGAATCATATCATGGAATAGTGTGACCATGGCTCTTTGATATGTTGCCCCTGTGTTTCGTAACCCAAAAGGCATTACTTTGTAGCAGAAAGTGCCCCAGGATGTCATGAAGGTTGTCTTTTCCATATCTTCGGGAGCCATCTTGATCTGGTTATACCCGAAGAATCCATCCATGAAGGAAAACCACGAAGCTTGTGTTGTATTATCCACCAAGATATCTATATGTGGTAGTGGAAAATCGTCTTTCGGACTTGCTTTGTTTAGATCCCTATAATCCACACACATGCGTACCTTCCCGTCTTTCTTAGGAACTGGCACTATATTGGCAATCCATGGTGGGTAGTCGACCACAGCAAGAAACCCGGCGTCGAACTGTTTGAGCACTTCTTCCCTGATTTTACTATCCATGTCCGGTCGAACCCTTCTGCGCTTTTGCTTGACAGGTGCACATCCCTCTTTGAGAGGTAACCTGTGTACCACGATATCCGTATCCAGCCCCGGCATGTCCCGGTATGACCAAGCGAATATCTCTGCATACTCGTGGAGGAGCTTGATTAGCTTTGCTTTCACGTCCTCGTTCAGTGTTGCCCCAATCTTAATGTTCTTAGGTTCTTTATCTGTACCCAAGTTTATGGTTTCGATGGCCTCTTGTGGAGGGAGCATGTTTTTGGATTCCTTATCCATTAACCTCGACAACTCCTGCGGAAGTTCATCGTCTTCCTCATCCCCTTCTTCGGACTGATTAGCGAGAGCCTCGAGTTTGTACAGAGTTTCAGCAGTATTATTATCGGTAGTGTTAGAGGGTGATCTGCACATGTTTTATGTTTTGTTTTTAGTATGCAGATATGAACGTGCTTTTTTTGTGCGAGAAATTTATTTGTCATTTTGAAAAGAAAGGAAATAAATGCGGGAAAAGACAATATTTTCAACACCGAAATGCAAAGACAAATTGTATTAATAAACTTTTAAACTTGAAAGTAAATGGGGCCCTTACAAACCAACTCTATGCTTCGGGCGAGGCATGAGCGTTATTGTTTTTTCTTTATTTTGAAAGGGAAATAAAACACACAAAAGCAAATTACTTTGAAATAAAAACTATCTCCGGTATCTCTAGGCTTGTCCAATTCTGAAGTTGTTCTCCAGGTCTGATCTCTCGGATGAAGTTGGACGTTCCTTCCTGAGAATCCTTGTTGGACACCATAGCCACATGTTCATACCCGCCAGTCGCAAAAGTTTGCATTATTGGAGGGAATTGTTGTTCCTCCTTCTTGGTGCTTGTGATCTTTGTGGGTTGGTATCCTAACCCTAGGCGATCTTTCTTATCCAAGACCTCTGGTAGCTTGCCCCAGCCCTTTATATCTGCGTCTTGTAGATCTTTCCATGATGTTACCGCCCTTCTCACCTTCTCCACAGGTAGTGTAACAGCGGTTGCAATCTCCAGCGCTTGGAACGCAGTACCCAATGCTCCTTCTCCAGCCTCAATATATCTGTATGAGTTCAGATTACTGACAAATATATCCTCTTCTCCATTGACGGTCACTATGGAATTCCCATTCACAAACTTTAGTTTCTGATGAAGGGTAGAGGTGACTACCCCAGCTGCGTGAATCCAAGGACGCCCTAGCAGGCAGGTATAAGCTGGTTCAATTTCCATCACTTGGAAATTGATGCAGAAGGTATTGGGACCAATTATAACAGGAAGGTCCACTTCTCCAAGCACCGGACTCTGTGATCCATCGAAAGCCTTAACTACCAGACGACTAGGTCTAACCACAAGTCCTTCCAAGGCTATTTTGTCGAGTGTAGCTTTTGGCATCACATTCAATGATGAACTTGTGTCAATCAAAACTCTAGCCAAATGAGCCTTTCCACATTGTATGGAGATATGTAAGGCTTTGTTGTGTGTCTTTCCTTGTGGAGGAAGCTCACTATCACTGAAACCCAGGCATGCCCCAGCAGTCAGATTAGCCACCATCCCATCGAATTGATTGACTGTGATGTCCTTAGTTACATGGGCGGCGTTGAGAATCTTTATCAAAGCATCTCGATGCCTCTCGGAGTGTATTAGTAGTGATAAGAGTGATATTTTAGATGGTGTCTGTTGTAACTGATCTACCACCCTATAGTCACTCTTCTTAATCAAGGCAAGGAACTCCTCAGCATCCTTGTTAATGGTTTCTTTATCTTTAGCCTCATTACTTGGTCTTAAAACAGCTTGTTCACCGGATTGTGTTGAGCTTTCATCAGACGTTGGTTGTGCTTGCGCAGTTTTGAATATGCGCCCACTACGGGTCATGCCCCCAGGTCCAACAATGTTTGACACTGCAGTATTAGTATTAGTTTCGTACTCCCATGGCACTGCTTTCATCTTGTCCAAAGGATATGGTCCTCTAGCCGGGATGATCTTGGTGCACTCTTGCATAGGTATCATCACTGGTGGTCTAGAGCATGGGATGATTAATGGTTTCCTTGCCCCTTGTGTGGGTATCATTAAAGGTTCGCTTCTTTCCACCATGGCTACATACTCCTCTTCAGGGTGTTCCTCTAGTTGGATCAATCCTTGATCCATGAGTCTCTGCAAAACGTCTTTGAAAGCCTCGTTGTGTTCTAGGATAAACCCCTTTATAAGAAGATACCTCTTAAGTGCATCTATGGGGAGGTTCCGTTGTTGAACCAACTCTTGCTCACTGACGACTTCTATTGCATTGACTGCGCCATCATGGTGTGGCATCGGGTTTGTTTTCACGTTGGGTTTGTCAAAGGCGATTGCCCCTGACTCAATCAGGTCTTGAACTATGTGTCCGAAAGCCCAACATTTCTCCAAGGTATGTCCGGGATGAGGCGCCAATGGTTTGTAGTTGGGTGTGATTTTGCTTGGAGGAATAGGCGCCAATGGTTTGACTTCCACTAAGGACTCATTTATTAAGTACCTCAGTATCTCCTTTTTGGAGGTGGGTAGCGGGTCGAATCTCCTTTGGGGCCCTTGAAACCTATTTTGTTGCGGTGGGAGTGGCATAGTAGGCCTAGCTTCCTGATGCACCACTGCATTGGTTTCACCTTCCTTTTTCTTCGGGAAATTGGAGGTAGGCCTCTTTGCCTGATAAGATCCGGATGAGGCCCCTTGTATCTTCCCATTCTTAATTCCGTTCTCAATCCTTTCACCGATGACCACTAAGTCTGAAAATCCTGACGACACGCTTCCGACCATCTTATCGTAATATGGCCCTTGCAGCGTGGCCATAAACATATCCACCAGCTCTTTTTCCAACAAGGGAGGTTGTACTCGGGAAGCCATCTCCCTCCATCTTTGGGCATACTCCTTAAACGATTCCTCCTTTTTTTGCGACAAATTTTGGAGCTGCATCCGGTTAGGTGCCAAATCCAAATTATACTTGTATTATTTCAGGAATGTATTAGCAAGGTCAGTCCAGCTTCGGATGTGAGACTTCTCTAATTGCATATACCAGTCTACAGATGCTCCGCTTAGGCTGTCCTGGAAGAAGTGTATCATCAGCTTCTGATCATGAGCATAAGCAGCCATTTTCCGCACATACATGCGCAAGTGATTCCTCGGACATGTGAGCCCTTTGTATTTTTCAAAGTTAGGAACTTTGAACTTGTGTGGAATAGTCAGATCTGGGACTAAACTCATCTCGAAGGTGTCATACCCCAAAATTTGCCCATACTATTTCTCTTGTACAAGTTCAAATCAATACACAAGGCTCCTAGACACACTCTCCTATACAAGGCTCTGAAACTAGGTTTTGACTTATTCAAAGGAAAATCAGTGAATCAATGACTCCAAGACATCTCATATGGCTCAATACATCTCACACTATCTCCATGACAAGTATCAATACCTATCTCAAAGCTCTGGTCATTCAAAAGTTCAGAAAGTCAACAGTCGACTTGTTGACCTAAAAAGTCAACTATGGTCAAAATAAAGTCAAAACTCCTGGATTTTTGTCAAGATCCTCATATTGAAGTATCGTTCACCATTTGATCAAGAATTGATCATGGTTCATCAAGGAAAGATCAAAAATCAACAAATCAAAAAGTTTCTAAATTAGGGTTTTGTACAGGAAAAGTCAACTGAACTTTGACCAGCCATAACTCTCACATGGAACGTCATAAATTTTCCATCCAAAGCCAATCTTAAAGGAAATTTGATTCTCTACAAAATTGTGTCTCACATGCCAAGTCTAAAAATGCTTCATTTGAGAGATATGGACCAAAACATTATAGGTCCTTTTCAAAGGTCAACAAAAAGTCATTTTTTTCAAAAGGATACACAAGGAGCATGGAAAATGATTTTGATATGAGACCAAAGACACTGGTTAGAGGACTCTCTAAGGTTTCTAAAAAGTCCTAGAACACCTCCATACCTCAAAAATTGAGGGAGATAGACCTTGTCAAAGTTGGACGATTTGTGAGGAAAAAATGTGAAATAAAAGGCTCCAAAATGAATCTTTTTGCAATGGAGCCCATTATTTTATGATCCAAACTTGTTCCCTAAGTCACTAAGAGGGTCCAAGCCCAATCCCATAATTAATTGGTTTTTATTATTTTTTTAGTGAATTTTTATTCATTTAAAAACCATTTAAATCAAAATAATTGAAGGAGAGATGGGAGATTTTATATGGCTTTAATTCCCAATCAGATTTAATTATCCAAAATTCCTTATTACTGATTCAGAATCGTGAAGATTGAGATGGTTAATAGAATGAGCAAATTAAGCAAAATTGGAAATATTTGTAATCATGGATCAATCAAGAATCAAATCTCCAATTAACCAAGATTCACCCTATAATTGTTAACCTAAGTTGAGTCATTATATATAGCAAAGATTTCCAGACCTCAGGGAAAATTTTTGAGACTGCAGGACCCTATCAACAGCTTGCAAATATCGTGAAACAGAGAAGGATAGAAGGCAAAGACTTGGTTCGATTTACACCAAACAAAGCACCTAAGTCGATTCTCTGGAGTTTTCTGAGTATAATCCAGTCTTCATCATCGACTAAAATACGCTGGAGATCATCTTGTAAAGTCACGGTTTGTCTCACAAAATTTCAAGTCAAAATTCATTCATATGTGCATCATAAATCAATTTTGAATGTTTATTATTGTTTATAATCTTGTTTGTGGACTACCTGTTTTGTTTAATTTGAGTTTTGCTGCTGATTGGTGAATCCACCATGATTAGGGTTCATATTCCATAAAAAGGGGGATTTCGGTTAAGAGCGATTTTTGGTTAAATTACCAAGCCTAATGGATTCGTGAGATGATCTATGATGGGTAGGGACCATTCGATTGCGTTTATTGCTATTGATTTGCAGGTTCTGATGGCCAAGACTTATGGCTACGCGCGAGGTCCGTAGGTAAAAGCCTGGTTTGAAACTGAGTCTGGGAACGAGGATGAAGAAGCTTTAGGCGCGCGAATTCTGTTTCAAATGCTTGGATAAGTTCTTTTAATATATTATATATTGGTTGTCTAATTATCAACAAATGAAAAACAGCGCAGCGGTAAGAGGAAGCGTCCAAAGGTTCAATGGGCAAGGGCAAGGGTTCGAACCCTTTCTCCCTGTATTATTTTTGTTCAATTTCCTGTTTAAACCTTGCAGACAGATTCAGTACCCACGCACTCGCCTAAGCTTATCATGCACCCTCAGCGATCGACCACTGGAAGCCATCAGATTAAGCCAAGCTCAGATCCAACGTCCGCAAGACTGCAGACATACCATAGTCTCTCACAGGCTCAACACACTGAATCATTAGCTAAGTCTTTTAATTTATTTTATTAAATAATTTGTTAAAAGTTTTTTTTTAGAAAACAAACAAACTTGTTTTTTTTAACTTATTTTTTTATATATAATAAAAATATATTTATTTTATTATTATTATTATTATTATTAATATTATTATCATTAAATAATTTTATTCTAAATGTTTAAAATCAATTTAATTTATTTATATCATTTGCTTTATTTGTTAATTAATTTTTATCAATTGATTAAAATATACATTAGGATTAGGTAATTTAATTGAAACTCGATTTTCACCGATTTAATTAATTGGGTTGAAAACCAACAATTAGTAATTTATTTGTATTCTATTAACTATGGCTAACTTGTACCCTAGTCAGGGTTTCCGAAGATCGCACCTACACTAAATATATTTCTTTTTCTGTGCCTTTTCAGGGTTGTTTTCAAATGCATTCCGACTACGCACCCTGGCAATCGAAAAGCTAAGTCCTAATCCCCTTTTTTATTTAAATAATATTTTACTTTTAATTTTTGCTTTTCATCAAATTAGGGTTAACCTCGAAATTCAATGACTCTTTTTGCACTCACTCCTTCTTTTTGCCTTTGCCTTTTTCAGGGTTAACCCTGAGATCTCTCCCGACTACTAACCCTATCAGATCAAATGCGAAGCTGAGTTCTTATTCATATTTAATTTCTCTTTGACATTTTTTATTAAGTTAGGGTTAACTTTAATTCTCACTGAATTAGCCATACACTCACCCTCTTCTGTTTATTCTTCCTTTTCAATTTTCAGGGTTTGATGACCGCCGAAGCTACGTTTTTGGTAACCCTAAAACCCTAACCTTGGTATTTTTCTTTGTTTATTATTACTTATGTCAAACCCTATTAAGGGATCCGCTGGTTACAATTTCCCTCCCCCATATTACTGTTTCTTGCCTTATATTATCTGCGTGGTTAGTAAAATAGGGAGTGGCAACCATGAATTGAATTTAGAATCGCTAATTTACAAGATAATATAATTGAATATAATCACGTGATTGGTGCACACACGCACGCTTTTGGGTAACCTCTCTGTTGCCTTGTTGCCTTTTGCCTTGTTGCCTGTTGCCTTGTGTTTTTGCAGAATAAGCCAAGTCCCTCGAATACGAGGATACCTCAGCCATGCTGCCTCGATAACTAAAGGTCATGCGACCCTAAATGATGCTGCCTTCGATACACAAATATGACCTCGACCCTCGGAAGTTGCCTACGGAAAAAGGCTGAGGTATCTTCTGGCTGCCTACGAATAAGGCTTATTCTGATCCTTACCTTAGACTACCTGCCCTTCTATGGCATGGGACAGTCTTATGGAAAAGGATGTTTCGACGACCCTTCCACCTCCAAACGAAAGGCTTCCTGCCCTCTTATGGCAAGGATTGACCCTTTCATTCTGAAAGGCTAAAAAGAGACCTATCATCTGAGTTTAAGGTAATTGCCCCTAATTGCCTTGCAATGCTCAATTTTCATATTCTTTCTCATAATTCTTCAAAAACTGGCTACGCTCATTTACGAGCTAAAGTCCACTTTTTTCTTTCATCTACTTTTTTTCTAAAGACAAACGAGCAAGCAAAGCAATTAAGAGCCCATGGAAAACCATGGATGCAAAGGGTGCCTTACACCTTCCCTTTGCATAAATTACCCCCCGAACTTAGATTTCTTTAAAAGGTTTTTTTCTGTTTCTTTTTGCCTTTCTGATTTAGTTTGGATAAAATAAAAGTCGGTGGCGACTCATGCTTAACCGCGACATTTCGATCGATAAAAAGTCAGTTCACCGTATTACAGAACTGGCGACTCTGCTGGGGAGAAAATTCGATAAAAGAGGGGTTACCTTAAAAGTTTAGGATCACTTAATTGTATTCTATTTTTGCTTTGCTTGCTTTATTTTTTCAGGGCTGTTTTGGGAATTAACTGAAGGACGAATCCTACACCCGGATTCAAGTACACTTAAGATTAGGAGTGGCATAGTCATGGCGACCTCTTTCACATGTGTGGGAGATGAGTCAATATGAAGTTCACACTTGAGTTAGGACTCCATAGCCTATGCACACCTTTCTCAAATGAGGGAGGTCTATGTATGTGTCTGTGGGTGCGCCGGAGCTCAAGGACCTTTAGTTACCCTTAACCCATCCTGGCCTTTAGGAACGTAGTGGGGGGACTACTCTTGACAAATGTTAAGAACTAGTCGCTACCCGATGCTACAATTCAGATAGGTTCTTTCTCAAAGTATCATTGCATGGTGCAAATGCATCATGTCCGAGGGTGCTTTAGAAGGGCTGACAATTCTGGATAACTTGTAGAACCCGTTGCTGAAATCTCCTTATCCATAGAAATACCCTTGGGAAGGACACCTGATCAGACTCCACGCAAGCCTTAAGCCAAAAATTGTGTGACTTGTGTGACTTGTTTGTGCTTTCTACTAACCTTCGTTTCTTTGCAGGTTTTGTTAAAAGGACTTGTTTGTCCTTACTATCTCACACTACGCCAAATGAACTTCATTCGCATAACATCATGACATCATGACATCATATCATATTAACTAACCCTTTCAAGGATATTAGGGATTTAGGGCGCACAATTTCAGGGGCTCTTATCAAGGACGGAATTCCTATCTAGGGGCAAGAGGATTTACTTTCCTCTGGCCATTTGTCATCCAAATCAAAGACACCGTACCTGTCAAGGGGCAAAAGGATTTATTTTCCTTTGGCCGTATGTCCTCCGATTCAAAGACTTAGTACCTAGCCAGGGGCAAGAGGATTTATTTTCCTCCAGCCACATACCTTCCGATTCAAAGGTTTAGCACCTAACAAGGGGCAAGAGGATTTATTTTCCTCTAGCCATGCACTTTCAAATTCAGAAGTATCCCGAATCAGAGGCGATGACCCACTCGATATGGTGAGCTTGATTCTCAAAGAAAGACGTTCAAAGACAAAATTCAGAATTTTTCAGACAAAGACGCGACCAAATCACTTTTTAATGTTGCTAACTAAATTCCTAAAGATCCAAGAAAAGATTGCATTTGCATTCATAACATCACATAAAATTAACTTTTCCTTTCAGGTCGACCAACTGGTCAGAAAAATATCATCAACAAATCCATCCTAATCAGATGAACATTCTGGAAGCTTGACCCCCAGACTTCTGAAACATTCCAATCAGATATACATTCCGGAAGCTCGAACCCCGGACATTCTGAAACATCCTTATCAGATACACACTCCGGAAGCTCGAACCACGGATACTCTGAATCTCTACACCAGTTCCACAATAACGACGCAAGCCAGATGCACCTAAGAGTCAATTCACCAAAATCAATATGTCGTCGGCTCAAACATTACAACATCTGTTGAAGATCAGATTGATTACTCTGAGGGATGATCCTGAGAATTCTAACACCTCTGGCTATAAACTCAATGCGAGGTGCGCGTACCATCCCAACATTCCTGGACATTACACAAACAATTGTTGGACATTGAAGAATAAGATTCAAGATCTGATCAATGACGGAGAAATCAAATTCAACCCTCTTGAAACTCCTGTGGTGATCACCACTCATATGCCTAGTCACAACAAGACTAATTGACGTCTAGACGGACGGACTTTTGGATCATTAGATCTGCTTTCATTTGCAATTTTCTTTTCTGATTGTTTAAACATTTGACTCATGATAGACATTATCTGTTTTAATAATCATCATCAGTGCATTGCATATGTTTGTCTTGAATTGATTATTTCGCTCTCACTCATTTTAAATTATGTCTTTACTTTGCATATGCTTTTGTGATACTCAACTCCTGATAAAGTTGTATACCTTTTGAGGGAGGATGACGAAAACGATACCGTAACCTCATACAGTATGCTTTTGAGTGGACTATGCTGACGATGTACAGGCATTTGTTCAATTCCTAAACAATGGAGATATAAGGATGTTAATCCCTCGTCTACCCCCTTTGAGCCTAAGAAGTAGAAGTTTCTTTCTTGTACTAATTAAAACCCTTGATCATAACCTGGGGCAGGGTAGTTCTCAGTTAATCTGGTTGTGCATTCTGTTTTAAGAGAATCATTCAGTACACCTTTCAACAAAGGTTTCAATCACAAGCGTTCACCCGCATACGTCAAAGAACTGTTGGAGATGTCAATCAAAAGACAATGACGGTTCATAAATCATCAAACAAGGCAGTCAATATCTTTCAAAAAAAAATGGAAAAAACATATATACAAAGAAAAGCCTGCTAAGTCAAAAATCAAAAAGATGGCTTAGGCAAAAATCAAGGCATCCCGCTGACTGTAAGCTCAAAATAAACAGTTCAGGCAAAAGTTAGGGATATCAAAAAGATGAAAACAGAGAAGTCAATAAATTCCTGAACAACACAATGTTGTGACTACCAAAGGGAAGACGTAACTGCCATCTCAAAAGTTCTCTTTGCTTGTGAACCATCAAAGGTGCAAATCCAAAAGTCTCTTGGAACCTGAATGCATAAATTGAATTAACTGAGCTTAGGACTGAAGAACATCACGAAGAGGGGGATGGGTATAAATAAATTTTGAGCCATTGTCCTTTGTTTCTTAAAACCGTGAACCAAGCCACGTTACAACCCTTGAAAGTCCTAACTGAAGCATGGTTAGTTCGAAAGCATACTGTCACCAAAAAGGTATCCCGACTCCTTAAGGTTTACCAAAAATGCTGAGTTGATATTTCTTTTTTACAAACATCACATTGTTACAAATATCATGTTTTTACAAATGTCATGCTTTATTACATCCTGTTTTAAATGTTTCAAAAAAACTCAAGACAAACGTATGCATTGCATCTCATGAATTCATTATTAAACATATTCTGCTACATAATTTCAAAGGTTAGCATCAGAAAAAACATGCACAGGGTACAACTAATGACTGAAAGTTATCCCGACAAACAAAATCACTCCAAGAAGCCATGTCTCTTACGTATACAAGGGGCATGACATGTTTTTCCCAATCAATCTGGGGCAATCAAGTCAAGATTCGAAGAATCTCTCAAAATGCCAAAAGTCAAAGGCATTCATCCCAAGTGGACTTCAAACTATTTCCCGATCAATCTGGGGCAATCAAGTCAAGATTCCGAGAATCTCTCATGGATGCTCGAACAATCAGGGGCATACATCCAAGTATATCTAAAGCTAGTCCCCAATCAACATGGGACACTGTCTTGAGCCTATGATTACTAGGGGCATATCGCCCATAGTGTACATCTCATAAAGCCCTCGCGAGGCGAATCTTTCCAAAGATCCTACTAGCAGGGGCAAATCTATGCAAGTCTAGTTTTACATCTTTATCAAATACTCAGTGGCATGTCCTAATCAATTCCAGGAATGGTAGTCACTATAATACTGGGGAAAATATTCAAGGCATCCATGCCTTCCCGCAATTCCGATTTCACAAAATCATATCCCCACAGAACAATCCTCTAGAAGATATCTTCAAACATACTCGGCCCGACAAAGACATGGCTCCCCAACAGAGTTTACATCTTCAATACCACCTGTTCTCCGACACTTTGCTCTTCTCCAACATGATTTATTAATATCCCTAAATCAGGGTCCATCAAATTACTGATCATCCCCAAGCGGAAACCATGAATCCCCAGCTGAGCATCCTCAAGACGAAATCAAACATAAAAAACACAAAGACCTGGAGATTTATTTTCTCGACGAAGATAACATAAATCATATTCGCATACCACATGACACAAACATACATCGCATACATCACTGCATAACAAATCCATAACATACGAAGTTTCTCATTTATTTTGAGATACTCATCACATAAACGCATGCATCATGACATAAGAAAACTAACCTCTATTTTTCAGGATATTACTATCTCTATCTGCAAGAGTTAAGTCGACACCTTTGACGGTTCCTTAACAATCTATTATCAAGTATTAAGTCGACACCTTTGACGGTTCCTTAATACATCAAGAGTTAAGTCGACACCTTTGACGGTTCCTTAACAACACACTTCAGATATAAGTCGATACCTTTGACGGTTCCTTATACAATCTATCTACATATCTGAGTCGATACCTTTGACGGTGCCTCAATGATATGCTTCAGAGTTAAGTCGATACCTTTGACGGTTCCTTAACAACCCACATCAAGAGTTAAGTCGACACCTTTGACGGTCCCTTAACGACATACTTCAGATATAAGTCGACACCTTTGACGGTTCCTTATACAATCTATCCGCATATCTGAGTCGATACCTTTGACGGTGCCTCAACAATATGCTTCGAATTTAAGTCGATACCTTTGACGGTTCCTTAAATAACCCAACACAGATTTAAGTCGATACCTTTGACGGTTCCTTAAATAACCCAACACAGATTTGAGTCGATACCTTTGACGGTTCCTCAACATTCAAAAGAGGGAAGACAGCAAAAGCAGAAATTGCGTAACAATCCATACTCCAACAACTACCAGATGGCATCTACAAGCCCATCTCCGACAAAAAGTCCCTACTGCAAATAGGGCAAATTTCTTAGTATTCTAGTGTTCAATCACCTTCTACCTTCAGATACCGACTAGCATACAAACCACTCTACATCTTCAGGTCTAAGATAATTGAACAGGGGCAGCTGTCATACCCCAAAATTTGCCCATACTATTTCTCTTGTACAAGTTCAAATCAATACACAAGGCTCCTAGACACACTCTCCTATACAAGGCTCTGAAACTAGGTTTTGACTTATTCAAAGGAAAATCAGTGAATCAATGACTCCAAGACATCTCATATGGCTCAATACATCTCACACTACCTCCATGACAAGTATCAATACCTATCTCAAAGCTCTGGTCATTCAAAAGTTCAGAAAGTCAACAGTCGACTTGTTGACCTAAAAAGTCAACTATGGTCAAAATAAAGTCAAAACTCCTGGATTTTTGTCAAGATCCTCATATTGAAGTATCATTCACCATTTGATCAAGAATTGATCATGGTTCATCAAGGAAAGATCAAAAATCAACAAATCAAAAAGTTTCTAAATTAGGGTTTTGTACAGGAAAAGTCAACTGAACTTTGACCAGCCATAACTCTCACATGGAACGTCATAAATTTTCCATCCAAAGCCAATCTTAAAGGAAATTTGATTCTCTACAAAATTGTGTCTCACATGCCAAGTCTAAAAATGCTTCATTTGAGAGATATGGACCAAAACATTATAGGTCCTTTTCAAAGGTCAACAAAAAGTCATTTTTTTTCAAAAGGATACACAAGGAGCATGGAAAATGATTTTGATATGAGACCAAAGACACTGGTTAGAGGACTCTCTAAGGTTTCTAAAAAGTCCTAGAACACCTCCATACCTCAAAAATTGAGGGAGATAGACCTTGTCAAAGTTGGACGATTTGTGAGGAAAAAATGTGAAATAAAAGGCTCCAAAATGAATCTTTTTGCAATGGAGCCCATTATTTTATGATCCAAACTTGTTCCCTAAGTCACTAAGAGGGTCCAAGCCCAATCCCATAATTAATTGGTTTTTATTATTTTTTTAGTGAATTTTTATTCATTTAAAAACCATTTAAATCAAAATAATTGAAGGAGAGATGGGAGATTTTATATGGCTTTAATTCCCAATCAGATTTAATTATCCAAAATTCCTTATTACTGATTCAGAATCGTGAAGATTGAGATGGTTAATAGAATGAGCAAATTAAGCAAAATTGGAAATATTTGTAATCATGGATCAATCAAGAATCAAATCTCCAATTAACCAAGATTCACCCTATAATTGTTAACCTAAGTTGAGTCATTATATATAGCAAAGATTTCCAGACCTCAGGGAAAATTTTTGAGACTGCAGGACCCTATCAACAGCTTGCAAATATCGTGAAACAGAGAAGGATAGAAGGCAAAGACTTGGTTCGATTTACACCAAACAAAGCACCTAAGTCGATTCTCTGGAGTTTTCTGAGTATAATCTGTTAGAACAAGATTTGTTCTTATCAATTATCTTAGTTTTGATGATAACAATAATATGAATTTTGCTTACGATAATATGGTACTCTAATCCAATGCAATTTCCCTTTCAGGAAATATATATATAAAGAGTACGCATAATTCAGCGCTCAGAAGATGTGTCTCAAATGGTTCAGCATGCAACATCAGAACATGGTCTGGCAAGACATCAGAAGATGGTCGAAGCAGAATCAGAACATGGGTCTATGGAAGCATCAGAAGAACATGAGATCAGAAGCACTGAAGATCAGAAGATGGTATCACGCTCAGAAGCACTTCAAGGTCAGAAAATCAGAAGATGCTTTGCACCAAGCTGTTTGACTCTGATGATATTCAAACGTCGTATTCACAAACATCAGATCAGAAGGAAGTACACGTGGCAGACTATGCTGACTGACAAAAGGAACGTTAAAGCTACTAAAGGCTACGTCAGTAGACACAGCGTGAACAAGGCTCGAGGTAGTTGACAAAAGCGTATAACATTAAATGCAAAGCTGTACGGAACACGCAAAGCATTAAATGCATTCAACGGTCATCTTCTCAACGCCTATAAATATGAAGTTCTGATGAGAAGCAAGGTTAACGATTCTGCACAAAATCAACTTATATCAAACTTGCTGAAACGCTGTTCAAATCTAAACTCAGAATCTTCATCTTCATCAAAGCTCACTACATTGCTGTTGTAATATCTTAGTGAGATTAAGCTTAAATTGTAAGAGAAATATCACAGTTGTGATTATCGCTTTTAAGAAGCATTTGTAAACTCTTGAATTGATTACATTAAGTTGTAAGGAACTAGAGTGATCAGTTGATCAGTATACTCTAGGAAGTCTTAGCAGTTGGCTGAGCAGGAAGTCTTGGCAGTTGGCTGAGCAGGAAGTCTTGGCAGTTGGCTGAGCAGAAAGTCTTAGGAGTGAACTAAGCCTAGAGTGATCGTGTTGATCAGTAGACTCTAGAAAAGTCTTAGGAGTGAACTAAGCAGTTGTTCCTGGAGTGATCAGGTTGTGATCAGAAGACTCTGGAAGACTTAGTTGCGGCTAAGTGGAAAACCATTGTAATCCGTGCGATTAGTGGATTAAATCCTCAGTTGAGGTAAATCATCTCTGCGGGGGTGGACTGGAGTAGCTTCGTTAACAGCGAACCAGGATAAAAATATTTGTGCATTTTATTTTTATCGTCCAAGATTTAAAGTCACACTTATTCAATCCCCCCCTTTCTAAGTGTTTTTCTATCCTTCAATTGGCATCAGAGCGCCGGTTCTAAGGTGCAAGCACTTAACCGTGTTTAGAAAAGATTCAGGAAGAGAAAAACGCTTCATTTAAAAGATGGTTGATGAAAGTGAAAGGACTACACCTACACCTGCATCTACATCTGGCTCTGCTGAGCAATACAATGGTTATACTAGACCGCCGGTATTTGATGGTGAAAACTTTGAATACTGGAAAGATAAACTGGAAAGTTACTTTCTGGGTCTAGATGGTGATCTATGGGATCTTCTGATGGATGGTTACAAACATCCAGTAAATGCCAGAGGCGTGAAGCTGTCAAGGCAAGAAATGAATGATGACCAAAAGAAGCTTTTCAGGAATCATCATAAATGTAGAACTGTTTTGCTGAATGCTATCTCTCATGCTGAGTATGAGAAGATATCTAACAGGGAAACGGCCTATGACATATATGAGTCCTTGAAAATGACTCATGAAGGAAATGCTCAAGTCAAGGAGACAAAAGCTCTTGCCTTAATCCAGAAGTATGAAGCCTTCAAGATGGAGGATGATGAAGACATTGAAAAGATGTTTTCGAGATTTCAAACTCTGACTGCTGGATTGAGAGTTCTTGACAAAGGATACACCAAGGCTGATCATGTAAAGAAGATCATCAGAAGCTTACCCAGAAGATGGGGTCCGATGGTGACTGCATTCAAGATTGCGAAGAATCTGAATGAAGTTTCTCTGGAAGAGCTTATCAGTGCCTTGAGAAGCCATGAGATTGAGCTGGACGCAAATGAGCCTCAAAAGAAAGGTAAGTTTATTGCATTAAAATCTAATATCAAGAAATGCACTAACGCTTTTCAGGCTAGAGAAGAAGATCCTGAAGAATCAGAATCTGAAGAAGAAGATGAACTGTCCATGATTTCCAGAAGGCTAAATCAACTCTGGAAGACCAAGCAAAGGAAGTTCAGAGGCTTCAGAAGTTCAAGGAAATTTGAACGTGGAGAATCTTCTGATGAAAGAAGATTTGACAAGAAGAAGGTCATGTGCTATGAATGCAATGAGCCTGGACACTACAAGAATGAATGTCCAAATCTTCATAAGGAAAGTCCCAAGAAAAAGTTTCATAAGAAGAAAGGTCTTATGGCAACCTGGGATGAGTCAGAAGATGATTCAGAAGATGAGCAGGCCAACTGTGCGCTGATGGCGACAGAAGATGACGGATCAGAATCTACATCAGAATCAGATTCTGAAGAGGTATTTTCTGAACTTACTAGAGATGAGTTAGTTTCCGGATTAACTGAACTTCTGGAATCCAAGTCTCAGATTTGTATTAAATACAAAAAGCTGAAAAAGCTATTTGAATTTGAAACAAAGAGGCTTGAAGTGGAGAATTCTGAATTAAAAGAAAAACTTTTAAAACTATCCAATAATGTTGGATCTCCTTCTGATTCAGAAAAATCCACTCCCAGTCTAAACCATATTCTGAAAGAATATGATTTAAGTTTCAGAAAGTTCTTATTTAGAAGTATTGGCAGAAGTCAGCTAGCTTCTATGATATATGCTGTGTCTGGAAACAAAAGAGTTGGCATTGGTTATAAGGGTGAAACCCCATACAAACTTGAACCTGTTGATGAAATGAAACTCACATACAAGCCATTGTATGATCAGTTCAAGTATGGCCACTCTCATGATATTAGGCACACTTCACATGCACAAAGTTTTCACATAACACACACTAAGAAGCATGTGACACAACCTAGGAAATATCATGAAACTCACATTAAGAATTATCATGCTGTTCCTCCTATTGCTTACAATGTTAAACCCAAGTTCAATCAGAACTTGAGAAAATCTAACAAGAAAGGACCCAAGAAAATGTGGGTACCTAAGGATAAGATTATTCCTATTGCAGATATCCTTGGCTGCAAGAAGGACAAAGCACAACATGTCATGGTACCTGGACTCTGGATGCTCGCGACACATGACAGGAAGAAGGTCTATGTTCCAAGACCTGGTACTTAAGTCTGGAGGAGAAGTCAAGTTCGGAGGAGATCAGAAGGGCAAGATAATTGGCTCTGGAACTATAAAATCTGGTAACTCTCCTTCCATCTCTAATGTACTTCTTGTAGAAGGATTAACACATAACCTTTTATCTATCAGTCAATTAAGTGACAATGGTTATGATATAATCTTTAATCAAGAGTCTTGCAAGGCTGTAAATCAGAAGGATGGCTCAATCCTATTTACAGGCAAAAGGAAGAACAACATTTATAAGACAGATCTGCAAGATCTTATGAGTCAGAAGGTGACTTGTCTTATGTCTGTTTCTGAAGAGCAGTGGGTCTGGCACAGGAGATTAGGTCATGCTAGTTTGAGAAAGATCTCTCAAATTAACAAACTGAATCTTGTCAGAGGACTTCCTAATCTGAAATTCCAATCAGATGCTCTTTGTGAAGCATGTCAGAAGGGCAAGTTCTCCAAACCTGCATTCAAGTCTAAGAATGTTGTTTCTACCTCAAGGCCATTAGAACTCTTGCACATTGATCTGTTTGGACCAGTCAAAACAGCATCTGTCAGAGGAAAGAAATATGGATTAGTCATCGTAGATGATTATAGTCGCTGGACATGGGTAAAATTCTTAAAACACAAGGATGAGACTCATTCAGTGTTCTTTGATTTCTGCATTCAGATTCAATCTGAAAAAGAGTGTAAAATCATAAAGGTCAGAAGTGATCATGGTGGTGAATTTGAGAACAAATCCTTTGAAGAATTCTTCAAAGAAAATGGTATTGCCCATGATTTCTCTTGTCCTAGAACTCCACAGCAAAATGGGGTTGTAGAACGAAAGAATAGGACTCTGCAAGAAATGGCCAGAACCATGATCAATGAAACCAATATGGCTAAGCATTTCTGGGCAGAAGCAATAAACACTGCATGCTATATTCAGAATAGAATCTCTATCAGACCTATTCTTAATAAGACTCCCTATGAATTGTGGAAGAATAAAAAGCCCAACATTTCATATTTCCATCCTTTTGGATGTGTATGCTTTATTCTGAACACTAAAGATCATCTTGGTAAGTTTGATTCCAAAGCACAAAAATGTTTTCTTCTTGGATATTCTGAACGCTCAAAAGGCTACAGAGTATACAATACTGAAACATTGGTTGTAGAAGAATCAATCAATATCAGGTTTGATGATAAGCTTGGTTCTGAAAAACCAAAGCAGTTTGATAATTTTGCAGGTTATGATATTGACATATCAGAAGTTGTTGAGCCAAGAAGCAACGCATCAGAAGCAGAGCTCCTCAGAAGCAAAGAACCAGAAGATCAAGTATCAGCTTCTCTGGAGGATCTAAGCATATCTGAAGAACCATTTGTCAGAAGATCATCCAGACTCATCTCTGGTCATTCAGAAGATGTCATTCTTGGAAAGAAGGATGATCCAATCAGAACAAGAGCATTCCTTAGGAACAATGCAGACTGTCAATTAGGTCTTGTATCTTTGATCGAGCCAACTTCTGTTGATCATGCTCTAGAAGATCCAGACTGGATAATTGCTATGCAAGAAGAACTAAATCAGTTTACAAGGAATGATGTTTGGGATCTTGTTCCTAGACCAGATGGATTCAATATAATTGGTACAAATTGGGTCTTCAGAAACAAGCTCAGAATGAGAAGATGAGAAATTCTTACGTATGAGTATCCTTTGATATGAAATTTTTGTTAAGAAGTTCTGATAGAAATCAATTAGAAAATGTGATTCAGTTATTACTAACGTTTCAGTGTCTAAGTTGATTCAGAATCTCTCTTTAAAGCAAAACAGCTGTAACTGGCTATCCAGATGGTAAACACGTGTTCACTATTCCTGGACAAGCGTGCGTGCAGTTGAGGGGACGTCTACTTAGGTAACTGTGCAAATCACGTCTTTTGTCATTATTATCTCTCCTCATGTCACGTAACATTAAATGCTTTTCATCATTTACTCTCTTTCAGTTTTCTTTTTATACTCTTCAAACGTTTCTTTTCCCTCTCATATTTCTCTCTTTCTGCATTCGGTTTCTTTTTCATCTCTCTCTTTTCATATCATAAACCCTAGCAATTTCCAATATCTGAAAGTTCATCATGAATCCATCGTCAAACTCTGGGAATCAAGACAATGATAGGAAACAAAAGAGAAAGGCATCTGCTGAACCAGAAACCAAACCTAAAAGAGTTAGGATCTCCTATGACCCTCTCAAAATATATCAACCCCTTGACGATTCTCGTCAATCACCTCCCTCTTCAAAGACCTCCACCACCTCTTCCTCCTCATTCATCCTCTCGGAACCACCTTCTTCACCATCTGATATCTCCTCTCCTTTAACCCTTCCATCAGATATTTCTTCATCCCTCTCATATCCTTTTCCGACCAGAACACCCAATCCCTATAGTGTTGTTCTCCCCGACGCAAGGTTCACTGTCAACCCTCCAACCCCTACCACTCAAACATATCTGGAGCTTTTACATGCTGATGTAAATGGCTGGTTGGAGATTCTTGGTGCTGCTCACCTTAATCATCTGGATGAGTATGCTACAAACAACCTCTGGAATACCTTTCGTCAGGATTTTCTGGAGAAGGCTACAGACACTCAGAGAAGGATTATGTCTGAAGCTCCTGGTGTTCGTGGTCTCCGGTTGGAAGTTGGTGAGAGCAGCCACCACTGTCTCATCAGGAACAGAAGTGTTCTTGAAGAGAAGATACCTGCAGATGAGTTGGAAGAAGAAAATCTCTGCAGAGATATCGTGGTATGGAAACCCCGATCTTCTGTGCTCTGGTTTCCTGTGCTGACTGGAGATTTTCAGTGGCTGTTCAACTGGTTCAGAATGAACCCTTCTGAAAAAGCACCTCACATGGTCTTTCCAGTAGTGGTTTATCGTGCTGATGTTGCTGGTCCTACTCCTCCAACAAACCTAGCAGCTATTCTTCAAGCATTGGAAGATGGAACTTCTGAGCTGCCTGAACCAGAATATGCCAAGGCTCCTTCTGAGTCAGACTCAGATGAGGAAATGGGAGATGCACAAGCTGAAGATCTTCCAGAAGATCACTCTGCTGAGATTGCTGTTCCTCTGGGCAGAAATACTGGTGCTTCTTCTTCTGGTGAAACCTCAGCTCTGATGGAGACCCTGGAAACTCTTCATCAGAATCAAGCTTTGCTGGCTTCTCGTTTGGACGCGCAAGAAGCAGCCAATGCTGAGTTTCGTTCCTTCATGACAAGGCAAGCTGCAAGCACTGACGGGATTCATGATGTTCTGGCGCGGATTTTGCGTAGGCTAGGCTCTTAGTCTTTTGGTCTTTGTAGTTTCCTTTCCTTGTTGCATCTGTTTTTCCTGCATTCCTGTCTTGTATAATTTTTTTTTATCAATGAAAAAGTTTCTTTGTGTTTTACATTCCAGTAAATGTTTCCTTTTGTCGTTTTATACATCTGAATTTCTTTTTATATATTCTTTTTGATGTTATGACAAAAAGGGGGAGAAAGATAAATGATAAATGATTTGATTAAATCTATCAGTTGCTGGGTAAAGGCTCCCACACATTCACTAACAAGAACTGCAAGTTCTATATGGTTTAAGTGTTTTGCAGGTACAGAGAAGTGAAGTGAATCTTCAAAGCAAACACTAGAAGCAAAACCATGGAAACTGAAGCAAGCTGAGTGCTGTCAAGCTTCAGAGATCAGAAGCAAGAAAGAAGAATGAATCAGAAGCACTGATAATAGAATTTGAATATCATTGTCTATCCTGTTATGACAAAATTCTATTTGCCCTGATACATATAATGTTATGGCTCTGATACATTATTTGCTCTGATACATGTTTTTAGCCTAAATGCTCTGATACATTTGGCTCTGATACATATCATGTATTTGAATATACATTTTATGTTCTAACTCGTTCATGCTGACTTTTGTCGTTTAGTTTTTTGTTCTGTAACATTTCAGGATGTAGAGATGCTCAAATGATGCTCTGGTACATTCAACAATGTTCTGATACAAATCTAGCATGAAGTGATGTTGGTAGACATTCAAAGTTCTGAAGCTATCCGAGGGAAGCAGAAATCAGAAGATGTGAATGTCCTAAAAGATCCAGAAAATTCAAGTTCTGAAGCTGTCCTGAATGGAAGCAGAAGTCAGAAGCTGTGAATGTTCTGAAGATCAAAGAAATTCAAGTTCTGAAGCTGTCCTGAATGGAAGCAGAAGTCAGAAGCTGTGAATGTTCTGAAGATCAAAGAAATTCAAGTTCTGAAGCTGTCCAATGGAAGCAGAAGTCAGAAGCTATGAATTCTCTGAAGGCAGAAGCTTATATGATCGTCTCTACCGAAATAATCAGGGAAGTCTTTTATCAAAGTTCTTCGAGTATTTATTTCAGGGGGAGATTATTTATCTCAGGGGGAGATTGTTAATCTCAGGGGGAGACATATTCATATGCTTATGCTATAGCTGTGTAATTTGTCTTTTGCCGTCTACTCTTTCTGATCGCAAATTCATATCATTTATATATGTTTTTGTCATCATCAAAAAGGGGGAGATTGTTAGAACAAGATTTGTTCTTATCAATTATCTTAGTTTTGATGATAACAATAATATGAATTTTGCTTAAGATAATATGGTACTCTAATCCAATGCAATTTCCCTTTCAGGAAATATATATATAAAGAGTACGCATAATTCAGCGCTCAGAAGATGTGTCTCAAATGGTTCAGCATGCAACATCAGAACATGGTCTGGCAAGACATCAGAAGATGGTCGAAGCAGAATCAGAACATGGGTCTATGGAAGCATCAGAAGAACATGAGATCAGAAGCACTGAAGATCAGAAGATGGTATCACGCTCAGAAGCACTTCAAGGTCAGAAAATCAGAAGATGCTTTGCACCAAGCTGTTTGACTCTGATGATATTCAAACGTCGTATTCACAAACATCAGATCAGAAGGAAGTACACGTGGCAGACTACGCTGACTGACAAAAGGAACGTTAAAGCTACTAAAGGCTACGTCAGTAGACACAGCGTGAACAAGGCTCGAGGTAGTTGACAAAAGCGTATAACATTAAATGCAAAGCTGTACGGAACACGCAAAGCATTAAATGCATTCAACGGTCATCTTCTCAACGCCTATAAATATGAAGTTCTGATGAGAAGCAAGGTTAACGATTCTGCACAAAATCAACTTATATCAAACTTGCTGAAACGCTGTTCAAATCTAAACTCAGAATCTTCATCTTCATCAAAGCTCACTACATTGCTGTTGTAATATCTTAGTGAGATTAAGCTTAAATTGTAAGAGAAATATCACAGTTGTGATTATCGCTTTTAAGAAGCATTTGTAAACTCTTGAATTGATTACATTAAGTTGTAAGGAACTAGAGTGATCAGTTGATCAGTATACTCTAGGAAGTCTTAGCAGTTGGCTGAGCAGGAAGTCTTGGCAGTTGGCTGAGCAGGAAGTCTTGGCAGTTGGCTGAGCAGAAAGTCTTAGGAGTGAACTAAGCCTAGAGTGATCGTGTTGATCAGTAGACTCTAGAAAAGTCTTAGGAGTGAACTAAGCAGTTGTTCCTGGAGTGATCAGGTTGTGATCAGAAGACTCTGGAAGACTTAGTTGCGGCTAAGTGGAAAACCATTGTAATCCGTGCGATTAGTGGATTAAATCCTCAGTTGAGGTAAATCATCTCTGCGGGGGTGGACTGGAGTAGCTTCGTTAACAGCGAACCAGGATAAAAATATTTGTGCATTTTATTTTTATCGTCCAAGATTTAAAGTCACACTTATTCAATCCCCCCCTTTCTAAGTGTTTTTCTATCCTTCATAATCCAGTCTTCATCATCGACTAAAATACGCTGGAGATCATCTTGTAAAGTCACGGTTTGTCTCACAAAATTTCAAGTCAAAATTCATTCATATGTGCATCATAAATCAATTTTGAATGTTTATTATTGTTTATAATCTTGTTTGTGGACTACCTGTTTTGTTTAATTTGAGTTTTGCTGCTGATTGGTGAATCCACCATGATTAGGGTTCATATTCCATAAAAAGGGGGATTTCGGTTAAGAGCGATTTTTGGTTAAATTACCAAGCCTAATGGATTCGTGAGATGATCTATGATGGGTAGGGACCATTCGATTGCGTTTATTGCTATTGATTTGCAGGTTCTGATGGCCAAGACTTATGGCTACGCGCGAGGTCCGTAGGTAAAAGCCTGGTTTGAAACTGAGTCTGGGAACGAGGATGAAGAAGCTTTAGGCGCGCGAATTCTGTTTCAAATGCTTGGATAAGTTCTTTTAATATATTATATATTGGTTGTCTAATTATCAACAAATGAAAAACAGCGCAGCGGTAAGAGGAAGCGTCCAAAGGTTCAATGGGCAAGGGCAAGGGTTCGAACCCTTTCTCCCTGTATTATTTTTGTTCAATTTCCTGTTTAAACCTTGCAGACAGATTCAGTACCCACGCACTCGCCTAAGCTTATCATGCACCCTCAGCGATCGACCACTGGAAGCCATCAGATTAAGCCAAGCTCAGATCCAACGTCCGCAAGACTGCAGACATACCATAGTCTCTCACAGGCTCAACACACTGAATCATTAGCTAAGTCTTTTAATTTATTTTATTAAATAATTTGTTAAAAGTTTTTTTTTAGAAAACAAACAAACTTGTTTTTTTTAACTTATTTTTTTATATATAATAAAAATATATTTATTTTATTATTATTATTATTATTATTAATATTATTATCATTAAATAATTTTATTCTAAATGTTTAAAATCAATTTAATTTATTTATATCATTTGCTTTATTTGTTAATTAATTTTTATCAATTGATTAAAATATACATTAGGATTAGGTAATTTAATTGAAACTCGATTTTCACCGATTTAATTAATTGGGTTGAAAACCAACAATTAGTAATTTATTTGTATTCTATTAACTATGGCTAACTTGTACCCTAGTCAGGGTTTCCGAAGATCGCACCTACACTAAATATATTTCTTTTTCTGTGCCTTTTCAGGGTTGTTTTCAAATGCATTCCGACTACGCACCCTGGCAATCGAAAAGCTAAGTCCTAATCCCCTTTTTTATTTAAATAATATTTTACTTTTAATTTTTGCTTTTCATCAAATTAGGGTTAACCTCGAAATTCAATGACTCTTTTTGCACTCACTCCTTCTTTTTGCCTTTGCCTTTTTCAGGGTTAACCCTGAGATCTCTCCCGACTACTAACCCTATCAGATCAAATGCGAAGCTGAGTTCTTATTCATATTTAATTTCTCTTTGACATTTTTTATTAAGTTAGGGTTAACTTTAATTCTCACTGAATTAGCCATACACTCACCCTCTTCTGTTTATTCTTCCTTTTCAATTTTCAGGGTTTGATGACCGCCGAAGCTACGTTTTTGGTAACCCTAAAACCCTAACCTTGGTATTTTTCTTTGTTTATTATTACTTATGTCAAACCCTATTAAGGGATCCGCTGGTTACAATTTCCCTCCCCCATATTACTGTTTCTTGCCTTATATTATCTGCGTGGTTAGTAAAATAGGGAGTGGCAACCATGAATTGAATTTAGAATCGCTAATTTACAAGATAATATAATTGAATATAATCACGTGATTGGTGCACACACGCACGCTTTTGGGTAACCTCTCTGTTGCCTTGTTGCCTTTTGCCTTGTGTTTTTGCAGAATAAGCCAAGTCCCTCGAATACGAGGATACCTCAGCCATGCTGCCTCGATAACTAAAGGTCATGCGACCCTAAATGATGCTGCCTTCGATACACAAATATGACCTCGACCCTCGGAAGTTGCCTACGGAAAAAGGCTGAGGTATCTTCTGGATGCCTACGAATAAGGCTTATTCTGATCCTTACCTTAGACTACCTGCCCTTCTATGGCATGGGACAGTCTTATGGCAAAGGATGTTTCGACGACCCTTCCACCTCCAAACGAAAGGCTTCCTGCCCTCTTATGGCAAGGATTGACCCTTTCATTCTGAAAGGCTAAAAAGAGACCTATCATCTGAGTTTAAGGTAATTGCCCCTAATTGCCTTGCAATGCTCAATTTTCATATTCTTTCTCATAATTCTTCAAAAACTGGCTACGCTCATTTACGAGCTAAAGTCCACTTTTTTCTTTCATCTACTTTTTTTCTAAAGACAAACGAGCAAGCAAAGCAATTAAGAGCCCATGGAAAACCATGGATGCAAAGGGTGCCTTACACCTTCCCTTTGCATAAATTACACGAACTTAGATTTCTTTAAAAGATTTTTTTCTGTTTCTTTTTGCCTTTCTGATTTAGTTTGGATAAAATAAAAGTCGGTGGCGACTCATGCTTAACCGCGACATTTCGATCGATAAAAAGTCAGTTCACCGTATTACAGAAGGTATCTACATCGAAAGCATCATATCCCTCTGTTAGCTGAAGATTTCGTTGAACAAATATATGTGCTTCGAAGGAGTGCATAATCGAAGGCAAGGTGGTTACTGATGACCATCTCTGAGAAGTATAAAATGGCTACTGATGGCCATGTTTCGATAGCAGGAAATGTCTAAGTTTTTTATGAAGGTGATGGCTACTGAAAGCTATTGGAAGGATATATCCTCGAAGACTTAGACAAAATTTATAAATTTACTTAAGTATTATTATTTAGCGTGTTTATTAGTAAGTGTTTATTAGCATACTGCCACGCGTCGAAGATGGACTCAGGCGGGAAGATTTGAAATTCGAAGATAGTCACGTAACTGCTTATTCACAGATGTCATCGCTGGAAGTTCTTATGAGAAACGTGGCAGCAGATTAGCGTAGGGCCGTTATGGTCGAAACTAGTATAAATAGGAGTTTTCATGATAGAATTCCGTGTGTTCATTTTGTACAAATCACTCACATATTTACTCAAGTATCAAGCGTTAACGAGAACGAGTTCGCTGAGAAAATGTACGTATGACACCACCATTTTAATACATGAGTATTATCTTTTATTGCTTTTCGTCTTCGAATATCTTTAAATTCTTGCATTCTATTTACTTCTTATCATTTACATTACTGTATCTTTAACTTTCATGTTATTTACTTTCATGTTATTTACTTTCATGTTATTTACTTTCATGTTATTTATCCTCATGTTACTTACTTTCAAGATCTTTAACAGTTTTATGTTTTAAGATTCTTTTTAACAGAATTGCATGTTATGTTATATGCGTTGTCTACATTTTAAAGTCATAATCACATATAATCAAGTCATCACTAAAAAGTGTATGTTTTTAATCGAATAACATTTGTTGAAGACAACGAATCATGAACATGGTTCTAAAGAATATTGATAACAATCTAATCGACTATGTGTCCTAGGATCAATCTAGTCGATCCTGCGAGTAACCAAATCATATTTATTATAGTTTGGAGGACTAGCGGTTGTTTACCGGAAATCACCGTAAACAAATTGGCACACCCGGTGGGACTGTGTCGAACAGATTGTTTTAATCAATTGCTTTGTTTTGTCTAGACAATATCAAGACCTTGTATGAACCTTAGGAACGGTAAATTAACAAACAGTGCACAACCGGTTCCCAAACGAAGGTACAACAAGAAAATGGCTGTTACAGCCAGTGCAGGGGGTAATCAAGATCCCTCACAAGGCACAGGATCAGGAGCGGCAAATTCGAATTCCACTCAAGGAACAAGGGATACAACGGGTCCAAATGAATCGAGACCTGCAGATAATTCCCAGTCGGTGCCTGAGAATAATACAGGACTTTCAGGGACTTTGCCAGTTTCAGTGTCAACAGCTGCACCTTCGACCACGAGTGCAGATGAAGTATTACCGTTTCCCTCAACAAATGCTGCGAATAACTTGTCTAGTCAAGGCACGAATTCAACTTTCGAATGGAGGCCAAATTCTTCATTCGGGATGCCATTTCCTTTTGGATCAGGCGTACGAGGGGCCGGACCTACTTATGCCCCAACTAATAATGCGACATTTTCACCAAATGTGGGATCTGCAAGTCGAAGTACATACAACGGTGGTTTTTCTACCCAGATGCCTCTTTATACCACAAACAGCCAAGCAGCATTTCGACAAGAAATGGATGCAAGCAACCATGATATGCTAGGGGCCTTAGCCAAAGAATTGACTTCAATCTTTACCCCATTGTTGACAAACATTACTTGCACAAATAGGGAAAATGTAGAAACTTTCCGAAAGATGTCATCTCAAATGAATCGGATGTCGGAGTTCATGGGTGTGACACAACCAAAAAGGAAAGATAAACAGCCCGCATACCAAGAGGAAATGCCCGTTTTAGAACGCATACAAGATGAGGGCCCATCCTCGAGACCACCCATCCGAGATATAAGCTCCTTGCGGAGGACGAATTGGACGGAAGAAACTCCAGTAATTAATTTAGAGACTTCAAGTCAAAGAACCGTCCCCGTTCGACAAGAAACGGAGGAAGAACAACCCAGAGTAAGAATTGTAGGTAGAAATGAACATCCAGATGGGGTTGTTCAAAGAGTCAGAAGGGAAAATCTGGCCACGGAGAATAACCTGACTGCTATGATAGAAAGGGTGATGGCCAATAATGGCCTAAGTACTGGACTCAGACGTCCAAATTATACATCCCCTATATCAGACTATATTATGCAGACAGAATTACCTAGGGGCACTAAGGTACCCAAATTTACAAAATTTTCAGGCGAAACTAACGAATCGACAGTGGAACACATTGCTAGGTATCTAACAGAAGCAGGGGACTTGGCAGGAAACGAGGACTTAAGGATCAAGTATTTCCCTAGTTCGCTGACAAAGAATGCCTTTATCTGGTTTACTACTTTGCCACCCAATTCGATAGATGCGTGGGCATACCTAGAAAGATTGTTCCATGAGCAATTTTACATGGGTCAAACTAAGATAAGTTTGAAGGAATTGGCCAGTGTTAAGAGGAAATTCACGGAGACTATTGATGATTATTTGAATAGGTTCCGTCTGTTGAAATCTAGGTGTTTTACGACAGTTCCTGAGCACGAACTTGTCGAAATGGCAGCAGGTGGTCTAGACTACTCAATAAGAAAGAAATTAGATACCCAATACCTTAGGGACATGGCCCAGTTAGCGGATAGAGTTCGACAGGTCGAACGCTTGAAAGCAGAAAAGGCTAGGGCTAACAAAAGTCATAAGAAGGAAAGGATAGCGTACGTCGAAGTCGAAGACGCTGATGATGAGTCTTGCGATGACTCATATAGCCTGGAGGAAGTCGAAATAGACTTAGCAGAATTAAAAGAGGCACCACCTTATGCCTGCAAACTATTAAATCCTGCAAATGGAAAGAACCCTGTAGAAAATGATAAGAATGATAGGTTTCCTAAGAAAACTTATACATTTGATATTACTAAGTGTGATGAAATATTTGATCTATTAGTAAAAGATGGCCAAATGATACTACCTCCTAATTCCAAAATTCCTTCGTTGGAACAACGGAAGAAAAGAGGTTTTTGTAAATATCATGGGTTTTTAGGCCATAAAACTTCACAATGTTTTCTTTTCAGGGATCTAATTCAAAATGCTATCAATGATGGAAGGTTGAAATTTGCTGACAAGACCAAGAGTCACATGAGGGTCGATACCAATCCCCTAAACATTGCTGATGCTAGCCTCTGTGAGGTAGAAGATATCAACATGGTGGAGGTATCGGAGATCGAAGTGGCGGAAACTAAGGCAATGCTCAACGGAAAGCAGGCTACTGAAAGCCTGAATGATGAAATAATCTTCAATACTGAGATTGAAGAAGCTTCCCAAATAGAGATGACTGAAGCACCAAAAGAAGAGAGCAATGAGGCCACTGAAGACCTCAGGATGAAACTCCAGAAAATCCAAATCTCTGAAGTTGCTCCAGTGGTGGTCAACATGGTTAGCGCCAGACACCCAACATCTGAGTTTGGCGAACTAGAGACACGGCTGACAAGGCAGAATGGGGGTATTAAAGTTCCTCTAAGAGCTGAAAGCCTCAAAGACTACCTATGGAATTGCCATGAGAGAAATGGCGGAAAACAATGGATGTGCCCAAGGTGTTCGATCATGCTGAATCGAAGAATCGAAACCAATTTCGAAAGGGCTCGACGTGAAAGATGGGAACACCCAGGGAGAGAACCAAATCCTTTACTACAAGTGTACCCAAGGATGGATGAAAGCTTATTAGGATTTTTGATCAGATGCCACAAGGGGAACTCTGAAGTTGCACTCTGCCCCAGATGTGGGGCAGCCTATGATGAGATGCTAGCACGATCATTTGAACGTGTGCACTGCTCCATGAATCAAGAAACTCAGGGGCCACGTCCTGACCTGTATGGTTTCGATGTATGGACCCCAACGAAGAGACCAGATAGTCCACACCCTAGAGTTCGAAGGGTAACGTTCAAAATCCCTGCAGATCCACCTAGGGATAGATGGGTACAAGCTGATGCAAGAACCGCAATGGCATATAGGAGACAATTTCAAAGGCCAAATCGAGAGACATATCGATTGGAGAACTATAAGGGAAAAAACCCTATGTCTCGGTCCCAATGGAGGAGGCACCAGAGGATGAAAAAGGCCCAGAAGGAATATAGACCAAGAGAAACTGGAGAAACTAGCAGCAACCAAGTCCCATACCAGGGAGCAAAGTCAAACAAACCTCCGGTGGAACGTGCATTGTTCGAAGCTGAAAAGCTCTTGGATGAAGAAGATAAGATGCGGTCAAATTCCTGGAACGAAGAGGACAGAATGACAAATGATTTTGATTCTGATGGAGTCTCGTCTATAAATTTAAATTGCAATGTTGTGTCCGTACTCCCTCACGAGTTTAACCAAGAAACTGAGGTAGAAGACTGTGAGGAGGCTGATATCGAAGAAATGGCAAAACACAAACCTGTGTGTTACTATGTGCTAAATAATGGTGCAGTTGAAGAGCAGAATGCTTTCTTCGAGAGGCCTGATGAGGGTATGAGAAATCATTTGAAACCACTCTACATTAGGGCTAAGATTGAGAATGTTGGCATCAATAAAGTCCTAGTTGATGGGGGAGCAGCAGTAAATTTGATGCCCCAGTATATGATAAAGAGAATTGGCATGTTCGATACGGACATAAGACCACATAACATGGTCCTGTCTAACTATGAAGGTAAGATAGGACAAACAC